>NC_089045.1:7867500-7965000 GCF_034140825.1 Oryza sativa Japonica Group
ACGCCGCAGGCGTAGGAGACGCGCGGCCCGCCGGACGCGGACGACTCGTTGGCGAGGCCGACCTCCACGGCGCGGTAGACGGACTCCGCGAGGTCGTCGAGCGACGATGCGCCGAGCAGCGCGAGGAGCTCGTGGAGGGTGGTGCCCTGTCCCCCGGCCGCCACCAGCGCCAGCGCGGCGTACAGGGACACCAGCGAGAACACGAGGTTTCTGTTGTTGTTGACGTCGTCGCCGTTGTCGGCGAGACGCTTCGCCAGACGGAGCGCGAAGGCCGTCATGCCGTCGCAGTTGCCGGCGGCGTCATCCATGGTTCTTGATTGGATGGCAACGCAGGCAAGGTCACCGTACGTGAAACTCAAACTACAATAACGGTGCGCATATATATGGCAGATGGAAATTAAGATATGTTCCCTTGAATTTGCACACTATAGAGAAGATCAAATAATCAATTACCCAATTAATTAACCACACAAATTTAAGGATAATAAAATGGTTGGGCCCAGCTTAAGACCTAGGTTTTCCTTTCACCTGTGCAGCCGCCGCATGCAAGCTACTTCGAGGTTCGAGCTATATATATGCCCAAATGGGTCCAGGCACGACCAGGCCTTGGCCGATATCAGTCAGGCCGGTACGGTCTGACCTACATGCCAGGCCGGGCTGGGCCCACCCACGGGCTGCACCGATGGTCCAGGCATGCTGAATTAGACTCGGGCCATTGCCGAGCCGGCCCGAAGGCACCACAGTCTATTGTACTTCTTTATGGATAAGTCTATTTTCAATCATCAATCTCTTTGGGCCGTGTATTATACAGCTGGACTAAGTCTATTTTGTATCCCTTTTATCTTTGGGTGTCTTTTTTGAGTCCCTCAACCATTTTTCTTCCGTGCTCATTGAACCGTGCTTTGCCAAGCTGGCCCACCGTGCTGAGGCATCGATCTAGGCATGACCCAACTGTCGGACTGGGTCGGCATGGGCTCGACACCAGTCATGCCGTGTTGTGCTTGGGGCGGGCTGTCGGGCCTCAAGCTTTACGGCCATCTATACTTGGAGCTTCGTCGAGAAGAAAGCCACCATTATCGCTGAAGGCCCACACATGCATGCCATGTTTGACTCTCCTGTTCTTCAACATATTTGGTTAGGGAAATTTGAAATGGTGAATTAGTCGCTCTGTTCCATACAAGTCAAATATAAGATGCTTCCATTGCCTCGAATCCAAATTCAAATCTCCAAATCCAAATTAGATCACCATCAAGATCGATTGATATCATAGAATTGTGAACATACACAAAATCAACAACAAAAACATCCACAAATCAACAAACCCGTGGGTAGTGCACTTGACGACGTCGAGTGAAGGCCACCGCCCGCCATCGCCGCCACTATTGAGGTCATCGAGAGCATATCTGGTGGAGGGCTCCACGCGGGGGCTAGATCCAGAGGCCCTCGAGCTCAGGCCCGTTCGATCTGGCATCGGTGCCACCACCCTCGCCGTTGCCGATGAATCCGGCACAGTAGGCTGGAGAGAGGCGGGGCACTGGCCATCGGGTGCCGGGTGATGGCCATCGGGCACTGAGGAGAGATGCCGGCGAAGAAGGAGAGCAGGAGAAGTGGGGATGGGGAGAGGGAGAAGTTAAGTGGGAGAGGGAGGAGCTGAGGATAAGGATAAGGTATAGAGAGGAGCTATAGATATTTGGCTCCCACGCAATTTTTTTTAAGGTCCGGTTGTGTCAAATTTTTTTTAAAAAAATGATACGATAACGGTTTTTATCTAAAACCGGCACTATATGTGCTTAAAGGTGCCGGTTTTTTTATCCCGTGAAAGATTTTGTAGCAGTGAATTCAGGGTTGAACCTATGGAAGAGGAAGATTTACGTGTTTGCCTACCTTTATTGTCCTACGCCTACCCGTAAAGCGAGTTCCTGAAGATAATATATTTTTTTCAACTATCCAGAGTTTAGAGCCATACAAAACATTAATGTTTATTTAGTATATTTTACCTGTTTACCATCTTCTATATAATTGATAATGAAATAATCTTATTTACCATGTTTTCATATTCAAATTATAATTTATAAATCTTTTAAATTTCCAATGTCTTGTGGATTTATGTCTAAAATTTTAATCTCAATATCCATAATTAGATTAGATCCTCACTGTATTCAAATTTCAAATCGCTACGTATAACGGTATTCATGCTAGGATTTGAGCTTTTATTACTCTCTTTTGATAGTGTAGATCTGAGAGGACTATGAAAAAAATATCAGTACCACAGCGTACGTTTTTTTACATATATATACTACTTTTAAATATTTCAAAAATTACATTTGTGAATAAATTACTTTTGATGAATTAAATTATACACTCCTGAATTGAAATTTTTACATACTTTCATTTATGACTTAAGCTAAATAATCAAACAAAATAATCATAATTAACATATGAATGTGCCTAACAAGTTTAGAAATTTTAAAACATTCCTGAAGATGGGACTTATGATAAGCGAGCTGAGAAATCCTCCGTCATCAGAATTCATGTTCATAAATTAAATATCTCATTGCATCAATCAATCCACATCAGCCGTTTTCATCATCCGTTCACGAAATCACCAACTTAATCAACACTACTCATACATCTCATACCAAACATAGCAAAAGTAATACTAATATATAATTATCGTCCACATTAATTTAACTATTTCTTACTTAATCACTCAAGCAAACCACACCTAAACCTCGAAAAAATTACATCACCAAGAGACTATACACTGCACTGCTTATCATAGACACACGCTAACCCAGCCAAACAAGTCGGCGCCACCGCCACGCACGCCACGTCGACGCTGACACGCGGACGAACACCTTGCTGCTCCGTGGCCCGGTCACTCGCTGCCACCGCCGCTGGCAGCGGCTGCGGCGGCGGCGCTCTCGGCGACGAACTCGGCGATGCGTATCATGAGGTCGCGGCCGTCGTCGAACGCCGGGAAGACGTAGAAGGCGTGGATGGCGTTGGGGTACTCGAACACCCTCACGTCCTTGCCCTTGCCCCGCAGCATCTCGGCGTACCGCCTCTGCCAGTCCTGGAGCGGGTCGTAGCCGCCGATGGCGAGGAGCACCGGCGGGAACGCCGGGGAGTCGACGCCGGGGGCGGCGGACGGGGCGGCGAAGTTGGCCGCCTCGTGGGTGCGGTCGCAGCCGTCGGGGAGGAACGCGCGCCACATCCAGTCGGTGCGGGAGACGGTCACGATGGGCGCGCCGTCGAGGCGGAGCTCCGAGTCCGTCCTCTCCTCGCCGCCGAAGAAGGGCTGGATGGCGACGAGGCCGGCGACGCGGACGTTCTCGAAGGCGGCGGCGTCGCAGGCGTAGCGGCGGGCGACGTGGTGCGCGATGTTCCCCCCCGCGCTGTCGCCGCCGAGGTAGCATCGGGCGGCGTCGAGCGGCGGGACGCCTCCGCCGCCGCCGCCGTGGTGATTCTTGGGGTCGTCGAGGTAGCGCAGCGCGGCGATCCCGTCGTCGTACGCCGCCGGGCAGCGGTGCTCCGGCGCGCGGCGGTAGTCGACGGACAGCACCGCGGCGGACGCGTACCGCGCGATACGCCTGCACGCGGCGTCGTACGCCGCGGACGCCGCGGAGAGGAACGCGAACCCGCCGCCGTGGAAGAAGACGATGACGGGGAGAGGGCGAGGAGGAGGAGGCCGCTCGTCCTTGCCGGCGGCGGCGGAGGGGTAGAAGAGGCGCGCGCGGAGGCGGGTGGGCGGGTGGACGAGGACGTCGCGGGAGGCGACGCCGCGGCACGGGGAGGAGAAGGCCGGGACGCGCGGGTCGAGGACGGACAGCGCGAGGCGGTTGAGCGTGCCGTCGGCGCGGCGCGTGGCGTCGGTGGCCCAGTCGACGGCCTTGAGGGACAGCCGCATCAGGCGGGACATCGGCGGCTTCGGCTTCGTCCTCCGCCCCAGCGGCGTCGGCGTCGTGTCGTCCGACGACATGGCCGCCGCTGCCGTCGCCGTCGTACGTGTCGCGGGCGCGATCGGTGGAGAGACCGAGTCGGGGCACACACGTATTTATGGGGGATTGGACGTAGGAGATGGGGGTGAGTGTGGTGTCGCGTCGGTTGATAGCTACGGATGGTTTTCGTGTGCCGTATTGCCAATTGGGTCTATTGGCTATTGGGTTTCGTGTTGAATTTTTGGGTAGGCACAAAGGCAGCTCGCAACAACCGTGGATGGCTATTAATAAAAAAGTATACGGAACTGCTAAAATTGTGGAATTAAATTTTAAAATATACATTATTTTTCTCGATTTTGTATATATATACATGTGTTTGAAAATTGTGAATATGGTTTAGTCCAATTGTGAATATGGTTTAGATTTAGAGACGAGGAAAATTACAATGTAAATTTTAAAATTTACATGTAAGATTTGAAAATTACAATGTAAATATATAAGAGTTTCATGGTAAGTACGGTGTAATTGCAATGTAAGAGTGAATGTAATTTAGTGTAAAAATGATTTAACTATTTTTTTTATGAAAAATATGACGCCATAAATATAGCTACTCCTGTATACATCAGGGTTATCATCGTTTGGAGAACATTAGTTATACTATTGGTCGAAGCCAGTGATGAGGACACGACTAGCTTAGATATAACCATGACTACCTTATGTATTAATCAACCAAATGTGCATATGTTCTATATTAGATTTACTTATTATATATTTGAACAAATGTTGCTACACAATGAGTTTTGTGTGTTTTCGTTTGCAGAGGTACTTGCTTGGGCGAAGGAAAAGAAGTTGATTGGGGACTAAATCAAGACCTTCTCCAAGTTTACTTCTACCTCACCATGTCACTTTTGGTCCATAGAAGACAAGGGATAAAATTCTACATATTTTGGATTCGGATTCGGGCCTTCTGACAGCATCAACTTCAAACAGACCTAGCCGCTGATTTAGAAGGAATTTTGGGGCTCATGTGTACTTGTTGGAAAGCTTATGGAATCTACTATCAAATGGTTTTGGTCCCATGTCAAAATTCCTACCAAGCTGCCAGGAATCTACAAAACAAGCCACGTATCTCATCCAGTCCGAATCTGATTTAGGTTTTGGGCCTTTTAGTTGTGTCGTGGGCTTAGCCCAAGGGGTTGTGCACCCTAGGCCAACCCTAGGACGTCCCTAATCATACTTAATCAGTAGCCATCATTGTTTAGAGTCGGGTTTCGCTTAGATTATTCTGTCGAGAACAGTTTCGCCGCTAGATCGGTTTGTAAGACCCCAACTTGTAAGCTTAATCTTTCACCTGCAATTTTGGTTGTATTCTACCTTGTTCTTGTTTGTGTTCTTCGATTGGTAAATAGGGATTAGTCTTCTCGGTGAGGTCATCCGCGTTTCGACACGGGTGATAACCAGAGGAGACGTGGTGCTGCGATTGCGGGGCTCAAGAGCATGTTTGTTCAAGAAGCCGGATCAATTTGTGTCGCGACTCCGCTCAAATCGTTGGTTATCAGAACCTTTCAGAAGATTGGGAACCCTAGTACACATCAGCCAGTGTTGCTTTTATATATCAATATCTCACGAGTATAATATTTGAAATGACCTAATCTAGTCTTTGTAAGCTTAACAGTATGGAGCTCTCACATGTGATCGACGTCTTAATAGAAGTGCAACATTACACAGATGTAATATGTTCCATAACTACTAATCCGATAAGCTTATCTAAATTACATATATGCACTAGATTGCATCTATATTGGGACGGAGGAAGTACAGTAAGAAAATGGCCATGACCGTTGCAAATATCCCTATTTTGATCCAGTAACAGTCACAGCTATGCCCGCTCAATTGACGAAGTCTATTGTGGTTTTCTTGTAGAGGCAAGGTTTGAAGAGTGGTGAATTTAGAGGTGATTTACACAATCGTCGCGTGTGTGGATTTGTTTACGTTGAGGTATTATTGGAACAAAATTAAAGGATCGGGGAAAACGAATTTGAAGAACAATAATTTATAGAAAGGGAGGGAACAACCTTGATGGAGCTCCCATGACG
This sequence comes from Oryza sativa Japonica Group, assembly GCF_034140825.1. Taxonomy (NCBI): domain Eukaryota; kingdom Viridiplantae; phylum Streptophyta; class Magnoliopsida; order Poales; family Poaceae; genus Oryza; species Oryza sativa. Next base: position 7,873,538 of record NC_089045.1, read on the forward strand.
CAAGTAGGAAAGCAAATGGGTAGTTGTTCGTGCAGCTGAACAAGACCTGAGCTGCAAAGCCTGCGAAACCAAGCAACACTTCGTTTCATGTCTTCTTAAAAATTTAATAGCACTTGCCAAATGAACAGCCCCGTCATTACGCTTATACTTACGTTTATCCATATCACTTATTACCAACTAAAATATAATTTATTAATAAAATTTTTATATACAAACAAATATCGTAACTTAAACTACGATGAAAAACCACAAAATCAACTTCATAACTAGGTTATAAACTTTAAATTTTGACTTATATACATAAACATAAACAAAATAGTGGCGCACAAAAAGAAATGAAATTGTATATGCTCTAAAACCTATTGATACTAGGCTGAAATTTTTACAAAAGAAATGTTCAAGCTAAAACCGCTAAAAAATGAATTGTGTAAATCTTATTGAAACTCTGTAATATTCTTTTTTTTCTCAGGAAAGAAAAAGAAAAACAATTTGCCGGTACTTCCTCTTTATGGGCATCCATACTGATACTCCAACCATGTTTGGTGACCGACCTTTCCTGCTAACACATTGAATGACCGGGAATTTTGTTGAGGAATAAGTTCACCAGCCGTCCCTCAACTTTACGTCGAGTCTGTATAACATCCTAAACCTCAAAATCAGATATGTTCACCCCTAAATTATACAAAACCGTGCAATCTCGGTCCTATGACAGTATAGATCTCTGGTTTTGCTGACGTGGCATACTAGTCAGCAAAATAAAAAAATAAAAAATGATGGGACCCTCATGTAAGTCTCTTATTTCTTCTCTTTTTCTCCTCTCCTCTCTTCTCTTCTGTTTTCTTCTTCTCTTCACTTCTCTTCAGCGATGGCGGCAGAGGCAGAGAGGGGACAGGCGGCCGGCGACCTCCGTCGCCTCGAGCGCCTCGCGACGGGAGGGAAAGGGGGAGAGGGGAGGCGGCCGGCAGAAGATGGCGGAGGGGAGAGGCGCGGCGACGGCGCCATGGCCAGCCTCACCACTTGTGGGTCCCACCGCGGAAGGGCGCAGCCACCGCTGCCTCCGGATGATGACTTGGACCGCCTTGTAACACCCTGAAAATTCGACAAATAAAACGAAACCTGAAATTAAAGTACTTTCAAAAACTTTTAAATAAATTGCATCATGCCGATGTTATTGGTTCTTTTGTTGTGCATCATGGTGGATGTTATGGTTGTTATTGCTTGCCAAACTATAAAATATCACAAATGAAAATTAAGCTAAAGCTATATAACTACGTAAAAATTATAAAGTTATGATATTTATTATGAACCCTACAAATATTTATGCACAACACAACAAAGCAATACAAAGAGAAGGTTAATTACTAAATCAATTTATAAGTCAAATATTAAATGCTACACATGAAATAATCGCCACTACGATGATTCTATATATAAAAGGAGCGTTCCACTAGAATATTTACATTAATATTTATAATGTTCATTGAGTCTCTCATGGAATAGAATTCACTCACATAAAGTAAATGGTAATGCAAATAAATTGAGCTTTATATATATAATATGTTTATGTGAATGTCTAATTAAACATTTAGATCAATATGGTACCAAGTCTCAATTTACTTTTGTGAAATAAATAGATTAAACCTATCCATGTGTAAATACATTGTTATCCAAATTAACTCGACCAATGTGCCATTGTATTAATAAGGTGATATTAGTATATTCTAATTAATAAATGTCCAAGCCTACAAGTTATATAATAATTATGTTAAACCAATACATGGTGAAAACGAATAAATACCGAAATCCCAAAAGTATAGGAAATCATAAAAGGTATAGTACAATTTAAAATTTTTGGACAATATTAATTTTGAACAAAATTCACATTTGAATACTGCATATTGTCGTTAAAATGCATTGGTGAAAATATAAATTGAAATAGCCCTCTTTCCTCAATTTATAAAATCAATCAAAACCCTAAATTTACAGCCTGGCACTGTTCATTGTGCGCCAGGTGTTCGACTCGGGTCTAACCCGGCCAAACACCCAGCGCAGCATCCGCCTCCCCGTGCACGCGCGCGCGCCCTCCTTGCCCGTGCACCGCGTAACCACGCGCCGCACCGCGCCACACTCGCGCGTGGGCCCCGCCGCCGACCGAGCCGCCGGAAACCCGCGCCAAAGCCGCGCCGCCACGGGAGCGCGCGTCAACAACGTCACGTCGCCCATCGTCTCGGAGCCGATAGGTAACGGCCGTGACGCCACCCCACATCACCCCTAAACCCTATCCAACCGCCCTACAGCCGGAAATCCCCCTCTCACCGAGCCGCCACTCTGCCGTCGCCCATGTGCGCGCGTCATTGCCGTCGCATCCGTGACGCCGCGCCACGCCAGGCGGGCCCGCGATCGGACCCCGGTCAAGACGCCATCCTCACGAACCTTCCACTCCAAGGGTTGGGGAGCGAACCGAGTGGATAGGCGCGCTGCCGTGGCCACGTCCGCCGCCTCATCCACAACTAATGATTACTAGCGCCCTTCCTTGTGTACGATGGGTAAAACGGAGCCTTCCTCTCTAGCTAGAGCTAGAACACACAGTATAGGGGTCATAGATGCAATGATCTACTACAGAACTTTAATGGAAAAGGAGCAGGAAACATAGCCGCGTCAACCTCCCTAATCTAGGCCGTATAGACAGCCATTGAGTGCACCAGCTGCCGATCTTATCCTCCACGCCATCCTGGCTTATCCCCAAGCCAAGCCCCCTAAAAACTCCATCCTTATCTGCCTTTTCCTCGAATACATTTCATCGAACACCTTGTGAGCATGTTTCATCATCACTGGTTGGAGCCGAAGCCGGCGTAGCTGACTGCGGGAACCGTGGCTCGGGACGCCTCTACTGCTGCTGCTGCCTTGGATCAACGCCGGGTGCTGCTGGAACTCGAGGACCTGCTGACGAACGGCTGCGCGCTCGCCGCCGTCGGCATCCTCTGCTTCCTTACCGCCTCCCCACCGCGACGCCGCGTTTCGCCGACTCGCCATCCCACGGTGAGCCCTCGCGTCCGTAGCGTCCTCTACCCTACTATTAGCTAGCCTCGGTTCCTATTTTAGCGATTAGCACCCATGGCCGTGCCGGCCCGGCTGCTGTTCCGCCGCCGGCGAGGTCCCCGTGGACATGCTATCCCGGAGGCTTTCCCTTCCATCTTGTTAGGAAAAATGGAATCACCATACACTGTAGAAGCTTTCGCACCCATCAATTTGGTTGGAACCTAGCCCTACCGCCCTATCCCCTTGCACCCCGGAGCTCGGCCATGGCGGCCATGCCGCGCCGCTCGCCCCCGCGCCGTCGTGCGCCGTGGCTGCCGGCGGGAGGTCACCGGAGATTCGCCTCATCCTCCCCGGCCGCCTCTGTGCCGGCCTCGCGCCGTCCCGGCGTGCGCGCTAGGCGCATGGCGCGGCTGCCTCTGCCTGGCGAGAGGTAGAAGACGACGGGGAAAAAAAGAAAGGAACGAGAGAGAGAGAAACCGTGTGGGGCCCACATGTAATTAGCACACAGTAATGCTCTCCCTAATGGTTATTAGCCCACTCAATGACATGTGGGGTCCCTGTTATTAAAATCTAAGAAAACTTAATTATAGATTTTGTGTCCATGACAGAGGGGACCCACCGGCAATTATATGACCGGCTTGACCTCAGTCAACAGGGGGCCGGACCCACCTGTCAGTAGCACATCACATTTCCCTTAGTAGAATAAAGATAAAGAAAAGAAAATAAGAGTGGACCTACCTGTCAGTCACTACCACTTACTGTTAACGCTGCAATAAAAATAAATCAATTATGAACAGTACTGTTTCACAATTATTGGAATTAATTCAAATTTGAATCTTTAAACTAGCATAACTCACTCATTTTAACTCGGATTCGAATGAAACTTGAACCTAAATTTATCTAAAATCAAGATCTAACTATTGGTACCACTTTATCAATTTAATTTGTACTGTTTGAATTTTTGGTGATTTTATTTGAATTCTAATTGAATTCAAATCAAATCTTTCGCACGTAAATTTAGATTCCGAAGGAGTTGCTGAGTTAATCAAAGATCCGGGTCAGCAAATCTGTGAGCAAGGCAAGTCATCACTAATCTTTGAGCATGTTGGACCTATTGCGAACTTATTTTGATTTAAATAAAGTTTGCATGCTATTTATATGTGAATATCCTACTTTGTTATATGCCATACCTTTGATATTGATTATCCATATGTCGGTGACATGGGATCAGGAGTATCATGACTAGAGGTTTGAGGCAGACACAATCGCACACGTGGCCTGGTACCCCCGAGGGACGTCGGGCCCGAGGGTGATGCGTTCGCCCTCCTCTTAGTCCCCCCGAGGGGGTCGGGCCGCACCCCCCTCGGCCCCGAGGGCCGAGGCGCCCCGACCCCTCGTGGGTTTTTGCTCCGCGTATGGGTTAGGTGAGCACAGTGGGGCTCACCTAACCACATTTATTGCGGTTTGGCTGAGCGTGTCACGCCGCATGTAACGCAGTGCAGTGCACTCGTTTATCCGGTCTGTGACCAGTCACAGACCGGTCAGATCGCGGGTTAGGTGGCGACAGGCGATCTGACGCACGCCTCGCCCCATCCTGTCAGGACGAGGGCTTCTAGGCGCTCGTCCCCAGCTGGAGCTAGCGTGTTACCTCCCAGAGATGGCACGTTAGTCCTGGTCAGATATATGCCAGGCTTCATCCTAACCATTACAGGCAAGATGTTGTGTGAAGAAGGGCGAGCATGTAGATTGCTAAGCTGACACGTGGTGGACAAGAATGACCGTCGTGACTGGTCTGATACCGGTCATGTTGTCAGCAGACAGCCACGATTCCACGTCGCACCTGCTCCCGGCGAAAGTGGAGGTAGTTGTGGGCCGTCTCATCAGAAGGTGACTCGGACGGCAACTATACAAATCTCCGTCCATTTATGAAAAGGGGGGGTAAGTCCCCACAAAAAAGAGAGAAATGGTGCATGTGGTGTCCCCTTAAGATATAAAAGGAGGAACTTGCCCACTGAGAGGGGGGACTGGACTTTTCCAGATTAGAAACCCAGAACAAGGGAGAGGCTGGCTGATACTTTGTAGCTCCTTCATACACAGATCTCCCAAAACACAGGAGTAGGGTATTACGCTTCTCAGTGGCCCGAACCTGTATACATCGCCCGTGTCTTGTGTGTTTCCTGTCTCGCGAGCCTTCCACATACAGAGAGCTTAGAATCTCTCCCTGAGTCCCCGGCCGAACCGGCAAAGGGGGGCCTGCGCGGTCTCCCGGTGAGGAGCCCCACGCTCCGTCATCTGGCGCGCCAGGTAGGGGGCTCTGCGAGGGATTTTCTGAGCTCTCGCACTCTTTCGTGTGCGCCAAGCTTTTCTTGTTCAGCCCAATGGCCGAGCCAGCAAAGGCGCACGACCTCTCCCCGAGTATGAGCGGTGACGACGGGGAGCCAAACCCACGCCGTCGAGCTCGTACTCCACCGCCCCCTCCACGCCAAAGTCCTAGGCGGGAGAAGGCGCTCGAGAGGGCCGAAGGATCCGCGACTTCGACACCCACAGGAGGTGGAGAAGGGCGGCGAGATGGGGAGCGTCGCCTCCTCGTCTACGGCGACGGCAGCACGCCCCAGGGCGCGCTCCAAGCTGCGGGCGCGCTCCTACGTCACCCGCCCATCGCCCATGACCCGGAGTCTCCAGCCCAACGTTGGCTGGACGATGTGGCCAAATTGGTCATGACTGCACGGCAGCGCCTAGATGCTGGTGGGCGGTCCTCCGCCACCAAGGCCTCTGGTGCTGCTACCACCGGCTCCGCATCGTCAAGACGGAGGGCGCGGCGAGCGGCAGCCGCTGTTCGCCATTCGACCGCCACTCCTTCGTCAACGCCTCCGACCCGGGAAGATCTGCGTGGGGAACCGGATGCTCGCATCAGTATCGAGCGCCGGCGTAATGGCCGACGTGCTCCCCACGCAACGGAGGGCGCCTCCTCGTCCGGAGTGTCACCTCACCACGGACGCGGGGATCAGCCCTCCGTGCCCCCGGTTGGTGGTGTCTTCGGAATGTCCGTCACCACGGACGCGGGGATCAGCCCTCCGTGCCCCCGGTTGGTGGTGTCGGCTGTAGAGCCTTTGTGGCGAGCCTTCGGAATGTCCGTTGGCCCCCAAGGTGCCGGCCCACCATCGCCGAAAAATATGACGGGAGCGTCAACCCCACCGAGTTTCTCCAGGTCTACACGACCGGGATCGAGGCCGCCGGGGGTGACGACAGGGTCATGGCGAATTTCTTTCGCATGGCCCTGAAAGGACAAGCGCGGGGTTGGCTAATGAACTTGCCACCCGCGTCTGTCCACTCTTGGGAGGATTTGTGCCAACAGTTCACCATGAACTTCCAAGGCACATATCCGCGCCCAGGTGAGGAAGCGGACTTGCACGCAGTACAGCGAAGGGATGATGAGTCACTTCGCTCGTACATTCAGCGGTTCTGTCAAGTCCGCAACACCATACCATGCATCCCTGCGCACGCGGTGATTTACGCGTTCAGGGGGGGTGTGCGGCACAACCGCATGCTTGAAAAGATCGCCTCCAAGGAGCCCCAGACTACCGCGGAGCTTTTTCAGCTCGCGGACCGAGTGGCTCGTAAGGAGGAGGCATGGACCTGGAACCCCTTCGGTTCCGGTGTGGCAGCTTCGGCCACCCCCGGATCCGCCGCTCAGATAGGGCGGCGTGACAGGAGGAGGAAGAAGAGGTCAGCCCATACCGACGACGAGGGTCATGTCCTCGCCGTCGAGGGCGCTTCGCGGGCCACCCGAAAGGGGAGGCCTGCGGGAGGCAAAAAGAACGAGGCCGGCGCTCCCAACAGGGAGCGCCCAACCGGCAAGTGGTGCACCGTCCACAACACTTCCCTTCACGACCTCGCGGACTGCCGTGCAGTCAAAAGTTTGGCTGAGCGGACGAGGAAGTGGGAGGAGGAGAGGAGGCAGGAGCGCCGAGAGGGCAAATCCCCGGCGGTTCCTTCCGGTAATCGGCGAAGTGAGGCCAAGCAGAAGGCCCCCGCCGAGGACATCGATGACGGCGATGATGACCTAGGTTTCCAAGAGCCTGGGGCCACCATTGCCACCGTCGATGGGGGAGGGTGTGCTCACGTTTCTCGCCGGAGCTTCAAGGCCATGAAGCGAGAGCTTCTGGCCGCGGCCCCTACTCATGAGGCGACGTGTCGGGCGCGGTGGTCGGAGGTTGCCCTCACCTTCGACCAGACCGACCACCCACCGTGCGTTGCCCGGGGAGGGCAGATTGCGATGGTGGTTTCTCCCACCGTTTGCAACGTGAAGTTGGGGCGTGTCCTCATTGATGGGGGAGCGGCCCTCAACATCCTTTCCCCTGCGGCCTTTGACGCCATCAAGGCCCCGGGGATGGTGCTCCGGCCGTCCCAGCCAATTATCGGTGTGACGCCGGGGCACACGTGGCCGTTAGGTCACATCGACCTACCGGTCACCTTCGGTGGATCCGCCAACTTCCGCACGGAGCGGGTGAACTTCGATGTGGCGGACCTCAGTCTGCCCTACAACGCGGTCCTGGGGAGGCCCGCGTTGGTGAAGTTCATGGCGGCGGTCCACTACGCCTACCTACAGATGAAGATGCCGGGCCCCGGTGGCCCCATCTCTGTCCATGGCGACCTCAAAGTCGCGCTCGCTTGTCTGGAGCAGCGCGCGGACCACCTCGCCGCTACATCCAAGCCCGAGGGTGGCGAAGAGAGGCTTGGCGCTTCCGCCCCCGCCACCCCGAGGCAACGGATGATCACAGGCGACGAGGTCCCGGTCAAGGAGGTTGCCCTGGGCGACGGCCCGTCCAAGACCACATGGATCGGTGGTCTTCTGGACGGCAAATAGGAAGACGCGCTCGTCTCCTTCCTGCGGGCAAACGCTGACGTCTTCGCATGGAGACCGACGGATATGCCCGGGGTCCCCAGGGAGGTGATTGAGCACCGTCTCGCCGTGCGGCCGGGCGCAAGGCCGGTCCGGCAGAAAGTGCGGCGGCAGGCCCCGGAACGTCAAGCCTTCATCCGCGAGGAGGTGGCGCGACTTCTGGAAGCCGGATTCATCCGTGAGGTCATCCATCCGGAGTGGCTGGCGAACCCGGTGGTTGTTCCCAAGGCGAACGGCAAGCTTCGGATGTGCATCGACTACACCGACCTTAACAAGGCATGTCCTAAGGATCCTTACCCCCTGCCTCGCATAGATCAGATTGTCGACTCCACTGCGGGGTGCGACCTTTTGTGTTTTCTAGATGCATACTCTGGTTACCATCAGATTCGCATGGCTAGGGAGGATGAGGAAAAAACTGCGTTCATTACCCCCATAGGAACCTATTGTTATACGACAATGCCCTTCGGGTTAAAGAATGCAGGTCCTACTTTTCAACGTACTACTCGAATTTCTTTGGGTAACCAATTAGGACGTAATGTTGAGGCTTATGTCGATGACTTGGTTGTAAAGACGCGCAACCAGGAAATGTTACTCTCAGATCTAGCGGAAACTTTTGAGAGTCTCCGCTCCGCCCGCATAAAACTAAACCCCGATAAGTGTGTGTTCGGTGTACCTACGGGCAAGCTTCTAGGGTTCTTGGTCTCTGCCCGAGGCATTGAGGCCAACCCTGAGAAGATACGGGCTATAGAGCGGATGCGCCCCCCAGCAAACTTAGGGATGTGCAATGCGTCACCGGTTGCATGGCCGCCCTAAGTCGGTTCATATCGAGGCTGGGAGAGAAGGCGTTACCCTTATTTAAGCTTCTCAAACGCTCCGGACCGTTTACCTGGACGGAGGAAGCCGAAAATGCCCTCACCCAGTTGAAGGCGTATCTAAGCTCTCCCCCAGTTCTGGTCGCCCCGGAGCCAGACGAGCCCTTGTTACTCTACTTAGCGGCGACCCCGCAAGTAGTTAGTGCGACATTGGTTGTGGAGCGCGATGAGAACAATTCTCATTTCACGCTTCCCCACCCTGTGCCGACTTGGCCCGGGAGAGAGCAGGGAGGAGAGGCTCCCGAGCCGAACGGTGGCCCAAGGCCCCCGACGACCGGAGTTGGCCCTCTGCCCGCTTGTCAGACGGTGCTAGGAGCCCCCGACCCCCAGGAAGGCCCTGAGGCCACTGTGGGAAGGCCGCACCTATCGCCCTTCGACCCCGAGGCTAACCCTGTGCTGACCCGACCCGGGAAAGAGCAGGGAGAAGAGGCCCCCGAGCCGAACGGAGGCCTAAGGCCCCTGACGACCGGAGTTGGCCCTTTGCCCGCTTTTCCGACGACGCCAGGAACCCCCGACCCCCAGGACGGCCCCGAAGCCACTGTGGGAAGGCCGCCCCTGTTATCCTCCGACCCCGAGGTCATCAGCACAGAAGATAAGTGCGCCCCGCGAGGCTGCTTGGACGAAGAGTGCCCCAGGGATGCGGCCCCTAGCGAAGAAGATCGGCCCCACCGAAAGGTGCAGCGGCCCGTCTACTTTGTTAGTGAGGCCCTCCGGGACGCCAAAACCCGATACCCTCAGGCCCAGAAGATGCTTTACGCTATTCTGATGGCCTCGAGGAAACTGCACCATTATTTCCAGGCGCATCGGGTCACAGTAGTTACGTCTTACCCCCTCGGTCAAATCTTGCATAATCGAGAGGGTACAGGACGGGTGGTGAAATGGGCAATCGAACTTTCTGAGTTCGATTTGCACTTTGAACCACGCCACGCTATCAAGAGCCAGGCCCTCGCCGATTTTGTGGCAGAGTGGACCCCGGCTCCCGAGCCCGTCTCGATCCCCGAGGCCAGCACGGACCCCTCGCAGCTGCCTCACACCGCCCACTGGGTGATGCAGTTCGACGGCTCCCTGTCTCTTCAGGGCGCCGGTGCGGGGGTCACGTTGACCTCTCCGAGCGGAGACGTCCTCAGATACTTGGTCCGCCTCGACTTTCGAGCGACCAATAATATGGCAGAATACGAGGGACTCCTTGCCGGACTAAGAGTGGCAGCTGGACTGGGGATCCGCCGCCTCCTGGTGTTAGGCGACTCCCAGCTGGTCGTTAACCAAGTCTGTAAGGAGTACCGGTGCTCTGACCCGCAGATGGACGCCTACGTGCGCCAAGTACGGCGTATGGAGCGCCATTTTGACGGGATTGAGCTTCGGCATGTGCCCAGACGGGATAACATGATTGCCGACGAACTCTCACGGCTCGCGTCCTCGCGAGCCCAGACCCCACCGGGCGCCTTTGAAGAAAGGCTTGCCCAGCCGTCGGCGCGACCCGACCCCTTAGGGGAGACGGATGCGCCTGACCGGCCCCCGAGGCCTGTCGGAGTCCAGGCCTCGGGACCCGAGGGGAGTGCTCCCAACTCCCTTAGATTGATTGCTTGGATCGCCGAGATCCAAGCATACCTCACAGATAAGACTCTACCCGAGGACCGCGAAGGGAGTGAACGCGTCCATCGCATCTCCAAACGCTACGTGCTGGTAGAAGGGACCCTCTATTGGCGCGCGGCTAATGGAATCCTCCTGAAGTGCATTCCTCGGGAACAAGGCGTTGTGCTTCTTGCCGATATCCATGAAGGCGAATGCGGAGCCCACTCCGCCTCGCGCACCTTGGTTGGTAAAGCTTTTCGCCAGGGTTTCTATTGGCCGACAGCTCTTAATGATGCGGTCGACCTGGTCCGGCGATGTAGAGCGTGTCAATTCCACGCCAAGCAAATCCATCAGCCAGCCCAGGCCCTGCAGACCATACCACTTTCGTGGCCATTTGCTGTCTGGGGACTCGATATCCTAGGACCGTTTAGGCGGGCCCCGGGCGGGTTTGAGTATCTGTATGTCGCGATCGACAGGTTCACTAAGTGGCCCGAGGCTTATCCGGTCGTCAAGATCGATAAGCACTCCGCACTTAAATTCATTAAGGGCATCACGGCCCGGTTTGGAGTGCCTAACCGTATTATTACGGATAATGGCACCCAATTCACTAGTGAACTCTTCGGCGACTACTGCGAAGACATGGGCATCAAGCTCTGCTTCGCCTCACCTGCCCACCCCAGAAGCAATGGCCAAGTGGAGCGCGCCAATGCGGAAATCCTCAAAGGCCTTAAAACCAAGACCTTCAACATACTCAAGAAGCACGGCGATTCATGGATCGAGGAGTTGCCAGCGGTGCTCTGGGCAAACCGAACTACACCAAGCCGAGCAACCGGGGAAACGCCTTTCTTCCTCGTCTACGGCGCGGAAGCGGTTCTCCCATCCGAGCTCACCCTGAGGTCTCCTCGGGCTACCATGTATTGCGAGGCTGATCAAAATCAGCTTCGCAGAGATGACCTCGACTACTTGGAAGAGCGAAGGCGGCGCGCGGCCCTCCGAGCCGCGTGCTACCAGCAGAGCCTGCGGCGCTAAAATCAGCGCCACGTCCGGGCCCGATCACTCTGCGTCGACGACCTCGTCCTACGCCGCGTCCAAACGCGTGCTGGATTGAGCAAGCTTTCACCAATGTGGGAGGGTCCGTATCGAGTGGTCGGCGTCCCCCGGCCGGGCTCCATACGGCTGGCCACGGGCGACGGCACTGAGCTGCCTAACCCGTGGAACATCGAACACCTTCGTCGCTTCTACCCCTGAGGGGGGGGGTCGGGTGTCAGGTTTCGGGCTCGCGCCAACCCCGCACCCCCCTCGGGCGTGCAGGGTTGGCCGGGGGCTACAACATATGCATATTCTTATTTCTCTTATATCTGAATTTCTATAAAAGCAGTTTCAATTTCCTAAAGGCTGTATCTGTGCTGTTTTTTCATTTTGAAGAATCTTGACTTGAAATAGGTCACTCGTGCTCAATCCTGCCCTCGGGGGCTCGGGTCGGCTAAAATCGCCAAACGGGGCCCAGAACCGAGCCGTGCCCCGAGGCGTGGTGAACTCCGGGGGGGAATCGGCAAAAACCCACAATCGGGTCACCCATAACCCTCGGTCACCACGTTCCCGGCCTGGCCAGTCTCGACATGTGGATCTCCCCAGGCACTAGCCCCGACCCGCGCCTTTTGAGGACCAGAACCTGGGCACAAGCCCTTATTCAAGCTAAGACACAAAAGGACCACGGCACAGATCATCCTCATCTCATACTCACAGCAAGATGAAATTAACACAAAAATTTCTTCATTTTTGATTACAGATTAAGTTGATCTATACAAAAAAGAGGCCCGAAGGCCTTAGAAGAAAGAAAAGAAGAAAAAACTGAAGAATGGCGGGGGTCTGGGGGCTCAGTCCGATGCGCCCGGATCGCCGGCCTCGACGTCACTGTCGTCTGCACCACCGGCATTGCCCTCCTCGTCGGAGTTGGGGGCGAACGCAAGCCGAGGGGCCGAGCCCTCGAAGCTGTCGACGATATGGTCGGCGGCATCCCGGACCTGCGCGCGCGCGCGGTCCTCGGTCCCAGGAGGTAACTCATCCAGCGCCATCCATGGAGAGAAATTGGGGTCCCTGGCCTGGTAACTCGCCAGGACGAGCTCCACCGCTCCTTGGGCGAGGTTCCTCGAAGATGACTTAATTGTCTTCTCGAGCTCCTCGGGGAGCCGTTGGAGAGCCCCGGCCATCTTCGAGAGGCGCTGGGCGAGGCCTCCCTGGTTGGCGGCGTACTTTACGGTCCTCCCTCTCCAGAGGCCCACTTGCCGACCGGCGCAATCTAGGCGGGAGACGGCGTCCCAAAGCATGCCGGGCCCTACCTCGCCTGCCAAGCGGAGGGCTTCGACCTCCCCGGCGGACGAGTCCAGCGCGCCCTGCAGATCGGCGATGGTGCGTTCGGCAGCTGCGAGGCGGGCGGCTAAGTCGCTTTCGCCCGTGGCCGCCCCGCCGCTGCGCGCCCTCGCGTCCAGCTCCTTCGCCCGCGCCTCGAGCTCAGCGGCCCGTTGGTTCAGTACGGCCCTCTCGGCGCGGGCACCTTCCAGATTGCGGCGTGCCTGCTCCTCCTGCGCTGCCTCGCGGAGGGACAGGTTGACCGCCAGCTGTTGCGCCGCGGCCTCGGCCCCCTCGAGAGCTCGCTCCCGTTCGGTGAGCGCGTCCTCGCGGAGGCGGAGCGTGAACTCTTCTTCGGCGCAGGCAGCCTCGTGCGCCGCCAGCGTTGCTCGCGGCCTCGCGGTCCGCCAGATCCCTCTCCACGACGCAGGCGCGCTCTTCCAGCGCCATGGCGCGCGCCTCAAGGGCCTCTTTGCGCCGCCGGGACGCCGCTTCGGTCTCCGCCGCCCGCTGTTCTCGGGCAGCGGCAGCGTCAAGCACCCCCTGGGCGGCGTCGAGCTTCTTCCCTAGCTCCGCCTCCCAGCTCCCGTATTGAAGGCGGAGGGTGTCCTGCGCCTCGTTCATCACGGTGGTGGCAATGAGGGCAGCCCCCCGCTCCTCCTCCACTTCCTTGGCGATCTCCGCCAGCACCTTCTTACGAGTTTCAAGCTCCGAGACGTGCTGGCGGTGAGCCTTACGGCCCACCTCCACCATGGCCTCCACCGAGCGTCGCCCCTCTTCGACACGCGCCCACGCGGCGTCGAGCTCCGCCCGCTCTGCCTGCAGGACCTCCACCTGGGCACTTAACCCATCCAACACCGTGGTGTTTGCGGCGGCCAAGGCCTGCAGAAGGGGCTCTGCGTTCAGTAGGGCGATAGAAGGCGTGGGGAAGAGCCGCCTTGGAGAGGATGCCACGCGGCTCGGGCCGCCGATGGAAGTGCCGGACTCGGGGATGTCCCCCGGACCCGGTTGGTCCTGAGCGTCGCCCGAGGGAGTAGGCCCAAGCGACGCGCCCGCGGCCTCGTCGCCAGCTGCCCCGGAAGTTGTCGCCTGAGTGTCGCCTGAGGGAGTGGGCCCAAGCGACGCGCCCGCGGCCTCGTCGCGAGCTGCCTCGGAAGTCGCCATCGCCTCGTCCTGGCGAAATCCGGCCTCCTCCCGAGCGGTTTCCTCGGCCTGGCGAGCCCGGGCGGCCTCCTGGGCGGCCTCCTCGGCTTCCCGTAGGCGATCCGCGGCCTCTCGCCGGTCAGATTCCCGCCTGAGGGCCTCTGCGGCCGCCGGATCCTCGGCCTCAGACTGGCCGGACTTGGAATGGCGGGAGGGACGCGACGGGATCTCGCTGAAACAAAAGAAAAAACCAGAAGACGAACAAGATGGGTGAGTGAAAACTCGCGTTGAGAGAATGAATACAGCCACGATGGGTGAGAGACGAACCTGCGAGGGGGTCGGTTAAACGACCACTTTGGAGGGGAAATGAGGTTTCCCCGAGATGGTTCTGTCTCCCACATCTTACGGGGCCGCTTCTTCTTGCGCTCCCCCTCGGGCTGCGATGTTGGCGCGGCCCCCTCCGGGCGCCTGTTACTGGCACGCGCCGCCCCGCCCCCTCGGGGAGGAGATGGGGGAGGTGTTCCTCCCTGCTTCCTCTTCCCCCGGGCGTCGGCAGGGCGGCTGCTCCCCGGGCCCCTGTCGCGGGACCCAGAAGCACGACCCCCTCTCGGGGTAGATTGTTCCCCCCTGCGGCTCCCGCCTGCGCCGTCGTGGCCCTTTGGAGCTCGCTCCTCTGAGGCCCCGACCGCCATCATAATGGTCAGGATGGAGGCGCGGTCTGGATCGCTGCAGAGGGGGAGGATTCCTTGGGGAATGAGGGCCGCCTCTACGGAGTTGAGATTCAGCACCCGTTGGACCAATATCTTGAAGTCCTCAGGAGCCCAGTCCCATCTCACTCCCTGGTGGGTCCTCGTGAAGTCTTCGGACCCGGTGTACTCCCAGGCGCCCCGAGCGCATCGCTGGAGCGGCGCAATCCGACGACGGAGGTAGTCGCCGTACACCATGGCCCCTGTGAGCCCCTGGGATCGCAGGCCCGCCAGGCGGTCGAGGACGGCGTCATAGCCATCCCCCAGATCTACCGGCGCCCGCCAGCTGGAGGCCTGCGCCGGGGGCTGGTTCGGAAGTCGGAGGCGCGCTTCGTCGGCGAGGGGAGTGTAGAACCAGTCGCTCTTCCAGTCGTCCCACTTCTTGCGGAGGGCGCAGGGGATGTAGCGGTTCAGCACCGGCCCCCGTGGCTGGAAGTAGCAGCCACCGACTACCGATGGCGGCGACACCGACTGCACGGTGAAGAACCACCGGAACAGCCGAAGAGATGGGCGCACCCCAATGAACATCTCGCACAGATGCGCGAAGATGGCCAATGTCATCACCGCGTTGGGGGTGAGGTGCGCCATCTGGAGATCGTAGAACTCCAGAACATCCATGAAGAAAGAAGAAAATGGTGGAACCAGCCCTGCCATTGCAAAGGGGAGAAAGAAGACGGACCGCCCCGGGTAGTCTGGCGCCGGGCGTCCCTCGCCCAGCGTGACTATCTCCCGGCCGGTGGCAGATTCCGGCATGAAGCGGCGCGACAGCCCAGCCTGCCTCTCGCTCACGATACGGGAAGGCGGCAGCACGCTACCATCGAGCAGAGCGGAACCCCGTGCCATGGCGCCGGAGGAAGAGAAGATTAAGAGCGAGCGCGTGTGGCGAAGGTAGGGCACAGGAAAGAAGGAGTTAGGGCGCAAGACAAGGGGAATAATGGCGAAAGGAAGGAAACAGATCCCTTCCTCAGTGCCTTTATACTCTTGCCAACGCTGTGCCCGGCTCCTCGCTTCTCGCGCCCACTATTTCGCCCCCTCGTTTCTCGCGCCCACGCTCCCACTAATCCCATTCGCCCGCTTGCGGCGCATGAGGTGGATATGCGGTTGTGGCAGTCGAGATAGATCATATCGTGCGCGCGTTAATTACGCTCGCCGACCGAAGCGACGTTACCATATCTTCAGACGAAACGAATCGCCATGTCCAGATTCGTGTGCTACTCAAGTAATGTGGCAGTCTTGAAGAGACCGCTCATTGTTGACAGCCGAGTTACCATTGCCGATGTGCGTGGTTTGTGACCGTTGGGTTTCTGCCCAATTGTGGAGACCGGTCCCACCTGTCACCAGGTCTTAGGAGTGGCGTCACGCCCGACCGTTTCCCTTAAAGAGGGCGATCGCCCTGGCATAACGCCGGGGGCTACTGTCGGTGACATGGGATCAGGAGTATCATGACTAGAGGTTTGAGGCAGACACAATCGCACACGTGGCCTGGTACCCCCGAGGGACGTCGGGCCCGAGGGTGATGCGTTCGCCCTCCTCTTAGTCCCCCCGAGGGGGTCGGGCCGCACCCCCCTCGGCCCCGAGGGCCGAGGCGCCCCGACCCCTCGTGGGTTTTTGCTCCGCGTATGGGTTAGGTGAGCACAGTGGGGCTCACCTAACCACATTTATTGCGGTTTGGCTGAGCGTGTCACGCCGCATGTAACGCAGTGCAGTGCACTCGTTTATCCGGTCTGTGACCAGTCACAGACCGGTCAGATCGCGGGTTAGGTGGCGACAGGCGATCTGACGCACGCCTCGCCCCATCCCGTCAGGACGAGGGCTTCTAGGCGCTCGTCCCCAGCTGGAGCTAGCGTGTTACCTCCCAGAGATGGCACGTTAGTCCTGGTCAGATATATGCCAGGCTTCATCCTAACCATTACAGGCAAGATGTTGTGTGAAGAAGGGCGAGCATGTAGATTGCTAAGCTGACACGTGGTGGACAAGAATGACCGACGTGACTGGTCTGATACCGGTCATGTCGTCAGCAGACAGCCACGATTCCACGTCGCACCTGCTCCCGGCGAAAGTGGAGGTAGTTGTGGGCCGTCTCATCAGAAGGTGACTCGGACGGCAACTATACAAATCTCCGTCCATTTATGAAAAGGGGGGGGGTAAGTCCCCACAAAAAAGAGAGAAATGGTGCATGTGGTGTCCCCTTAAGATATAAAAGGAGGACCTTGCCCACTGAGAGGGGGGACTGGACTTTTCCAGATTAGAAACCCAGAACAAGGGAGAGGCTGGCTGATACTTTGTAGCTCCTTCATACACAGATCTCCCAAAACACAGGAGTAGGGTATTACGCTTCTCAGCGGCCCGAACCTGTATACATCGCCCGTGTCTTGTGTGTTTCCTGTCTCGCGAGCCTTCCACATACAGAGAGCTTAGAATCTCTCCCTGAGTCCCCGGCCGAACCGGCAAAGGGGGGCCTGCGCGGTCTCCCGGTGAGGAGCCCCACGCTCCATCACCATATAATCTTTGTAATCCATGATATCGTGTGTCTTTAGTCAATATTTGACAAATGCTTAGCCCATGCTAATTTAGATTCATGCATATTCATATTTATCAAAATGCTTTATGCTTGGGCAATTACCTTAGGGAAGGTAATTGACATACGGCATGTGGAGACATGAGCGCCACATTGCTATGATAATGATGAGATGATTTGTGAAAGAAAATTAAACTAAACAAATGTTTTCGACTGAGGCGGCTGGAGGACTTGGGTGGTGTCCGGTAAAGGCTAGTGCCGTCCCTGGTCAGTTAAGGACCGAGCCATGAAGTTAAGCATGAATCGACCCCAGTACATCCGTATTTCTCGAATGGGTATAGACCTAGCGGAGTAGATAGCCGAGCGGAGGCAGTATCCCTGCATACCCGAAACAAGCAGATGTGGACGAACAAGCAGTCTACTGGCGGATACCCGAAACGGATGGCCAAATGGCGGATACCCGATACGGATGGCCAGAGACTGACTTGTCAAGACTACAAGACTACAAGGAGATAACCAAAAGAGGACAGCATGGATTGGGTTCAACTACAGGAAGCAACGTAGGAATGCATGTGTTTTTCCCATCCCGGGAGCGCCAGAACTCCTCTCGCTGCTAGAAACCGTATACGCCTAGAGTGCATGAGGACTCAAGTTCATGGAGCGGGTACTGCCAAAGTGAGGTTGTTGAAAGGCTTTGCCGTGGCAAGTCTCATTCGTTGGGACGTAGGCTCATGTGTTAGGCAAGTCGCGGAGTACGGGTAAAGTGTACATCCACTGAAGTATGAGTAAACCAATCTATTCGAATAGCCGTGCTCGCGGTTATTGAGCACCGGGACATGTATTACACTTGGCTAGACTCTAATTTCTTAATATGATAGGGAAGGGATATGCATGATGATTTTGTAATTGTGGATCAACTTCTCAAGAGGCGAGAAGGGGTAGACCCCAGAAAACCATTACGACCAGTGGCGGGAAGCTATCCTTGGGACACAATGGATGGTAGACAGAACCGTCGCTGTTTAATGAACAATGGAGTTAAAACTTGATCAGTTTATGCTAGGTCTTAGGCTTATGAAAAGAATTGCAAAATTGGCTTTATGCAAATAAACCATTAGCCTTTCATTGAATATCCTCTATCATATGCATCGTTGTTATGGTGGCTTGCTGAGTACGGTTGGTACTCACTCTTGCTATTTACAAATTCCATCAGAAGCCGGTGATGAAGTCTCGGATGACCCATATGCTTACTACCAGGAGGGTGAAGAAGATGGCGACGCTTAGTAGGTCTTAGTTACGGTCGTTGCCTGTGGCAATGGTGTCACCGCTGCCTTGATTCCGCTGCTTATCTATTTCTGCTTTTGGATGTATTCCGGACCATTTGGTCCTATGTTCTAAGACTGCCTGCGGGCCTATGATGTAATAATTCGCGCTAGACAATCTATGTATGCGCACTTGATATTTCAGCAATGTAATCGTGAGTACCAGACTACTTGATCCAGGGAAATGGTACTATTAACACGAGTGATTCCTGTTATAAAAATGGGGGTCTACACGCCTTGACGAGGTGTCTCCCGACGCCCTCGCCTTCCTCGCGACGGGCCGGCGCTGTCCGTCACTGTGCACGACGCGGCGGCGGCGGCGGCGGCGGGGCGGTCCAAGTCGTCATCCGGAGGCGCCTCTGTAACGTGAACACGGCGGCGCAGCCGCGGATGATGGTGGTGTTGGCGGCGCGAGCAGCGGCACAAACCAAATGAGGATCTCTTCCTCCGCCATGTTGCAGGGCTCCTGACCGACGAACAACCGCACCCTCTTGACTACAAGTTAATTAATCGATGAGTAATACCAAGATCTTGATCTCGAGTAGCAGTAAATGTGATCGAATCAAAAGCAGCGCAGCATTGGCACCTCCGCCTTACCGTCCAGTGCGACGACAATGTCGTGCTCAGCGCCGGACTCCAGCAACCACGCCCTCGTGGACCAGCACCCGCACCCAACGAACCGCTCCCTTTCCTCCTGTGCAGGTGCCTCGACGTGGCCGCAGAGTCATGCATGGCGATGGACAGTGCCGTCCTGTCGAGAGGAAGACGACGGCGTCGGGAGACACCTCATCAGGGTGGTCGAAGTCGTCATCCAGAGGCGGCGGCGGCTGCGCCCCCTCTATGACGGGACCCACAGGCGGTGAGGCTTGCCATGGCGCCATCGCCGCGCCTCTCCCCTCCCCTCTCCCCCTTCCCCTCCTGTCGCGAGGCGCTCAAGGCGGCGGAGCTTGGCGGCCACCTGTCTGTCACACTCGGATTTTCCCTTCCCTTAGGTTTCAAATCACTAATAAATGGCTTCAAGAATTTGCTTTAGTTAACCAGAAGAAAACCCCAGTTAGCAATGCATTTAATAATCGGAATTGTTAGGAAGAATTTTTTTCGAATTCTCTTTGCTCTGAAAATCACTAACAGAACTTAAAGGATAAACATCTTCCTCATTTGCCTTTGGTCGTGAATTATGCCCAATTCACTCTCTTCTCAGTCCGCGGTTTCGTTTTGCATGACGAACCGTATCTGTTCGCGGGACCGTTTTCTTTCCTTTTCTAAAACGGCACCGCATTGTTTTTCCTTGTTGGGAAAGTCTCCCCTCTCTGCCAACATTGTTGAAGAAAAGCGAAGAGAAGAAGAAAAGAGAAGAGAAGATAGGAGAGAAGAAGGAAGAGACTTACATGTGGGTCCCACAATTTTTTATTTTTTTATTTTGCTGAGTAGGATGCCACGTCAGCAAACCAGATATCCATACTGCCATGGGACCGAAATTGCATGGTTTTGTAAAGTTTAAGGGTGAACATTTCTGGTTTTGGGGTTTAGGGATGTCATACAAACTCAACGTAAAGTTAAGGGAAGGATGGTGAACTTATTCCAATTTGTTGAGACGGCTGAGCAGCTACGCTTATGGCCCAGCTTCAGGCCGAAACTCTACCCCAGGCCAGCCCAACAGGAAGGATTCATGTAGCCATTAGCTAGCCCATCACCGACTGGAGGTTTTTTTTTTTAACACATTATAGATTTGGTTTCGACTATTTGATATCTGGTTCATTTTATCATAGGCATTGTCATGAAGTGCTAACACAATCAAAATGACAACGAATGTATGGCTCATTTTATCATAGGCATTGGTGTAAAACTGGATGTCCCATTTCGAATTTGATTTCTCAGCTTCATTGTAGTTAGACATTATTAGGCATGTAAAAAAAATTGTGACTGAAATCTAGCCTTTGCCAAATGTTCTGTTTTGTCTTTTGATGTTCAACATGGCCATATGTAATAGAGAAGTGAAGCCATAAAATATGTTTGTTTAGGAGGCAAGGCATAAAAGATTGTATTAATCAGATGACCTATATTGCCCTCGAAAACTGCATGCCAACCCAGGAAAACTGTAGCCTATATTCTGATGATTCTTGATCTGAATTGTGCATATACAAATTTGTGGATCTGTAGCTATGTCATCATGGATTGATGCTTTCTGACTATCTGTTCAAGCTAGAATTCTGGTTATCAATCTTTCTACGTTTTTCATTGAAGATGTGTATTGGTTCATGCATATACATAAAAAAATCTGCACGATATGCATGTCTCAGGTGGTTAATATTCCTGTTTACTAAAACCCATTTCATAACGTACCGTTCTCTTGCATTAATCATGAACTGGAGAAACCTTTTCCGCTCGAACAATTATCACTCAAACAATTTTTTTTTTATGCTGTGAACCTCCAAAAACTAGATATGTGAGCAAGTCATGTTTGATTCGTTTAAAAACTCATGTTCAATAGTCTTTTTTTTTTGAATTTTGGTTATTTAAAAATTTTATTCCTAGTTGAACTCTTATTTTTCGTTTTCAAATTTCGGAATTTATTTTACTTTGTATCTCGAATTTTAATTAATCTCATATTATGTTTTATATGGACTATTCTTTCAATATTTATTTTTTATTCTAAATTTTGGTTGTTTGTAAATTACTTGAACTCTTATTTTATTTTTTCCAATCTCCAATTTTATTTAATTTTTTATTCCGAATTTCAATTAATCTCTAATTGTGTTCTACATGGACTATTCTTTTAATTTTTTTTCATTTTGAATTTCAATTATTTCTAAATGTGTTTCTATCAGAATTCTTCTTTCCCTTTTTTCTATTTAATGTGGTTATTTCTAATTTCCACAGCGAACGTGGTGTCTTATTTTAAAATTGTTTTAATAATACAATAGACAGCGGTTAGAGTTGTTTTTAACCTTGTTTTTTTAATTTTATTTACAAGTATTACCACCCCGATGGAGTAAAAAGTAAAACATGTAATGGAGGGAAGTTCTTTATATAATGGTTACAATCGAAACTCAAACTTAAATCACTACCTCATCTGTCACAACTCACAAACAATAAATCATATTTATTGGCAACCTCTACTTTTTAACAAATTATTCATACACACGAGGTATACGGGGTACTACTATGCAACAAAGACTACTCCACGCGTCATCTTGCTATTGGCGTCATCTTGCTATTGGCTTTAGGTCGTTAGTGCCTAGTGACACACGTGGCTGGCATGCTGCCTAATCATTCCACGTCATCACCCACTCCCACATCACGCAGCACCAATCAATCACCACTTCACCCCCAACCACAGGAGCTCGTCCTCGTGCACCGCGACGCCGACAAGTCAGTGCTCGCCGCCGCTGCCGCTGCCGCCGGCGGCGACGATGTCCTTAATCCGGAGCATGAGGTCGAGCGACTCGTCGAACTCCGGGAAGATGTAGAAGGCGTGGATGGCGTCGGGTAATCCAGCACGCGCACCGCCTTCCCCTTGCCACGGAGCGTCTCGCAGTAGCGGCGCTGCCAGTCCTGGAGCGGGTCGTAGCCGCCGATCACCACCGTGGCCGGAGGGAACGCCGGGGAGTCAATGCCGGCGGCGCCGGCGGGGGAGGCGGCGTGCGCGGCCTCGTGGGTGCGGTCGGCGCCGGGCGGGAGGAACGCGCGCCAGAGCCAGTCGGTGCGCGGGACGGAGACGATGGGCGCGCCGACGAGGCGGAGCTCGGCGGGGGTGCGCTCCTCGCCGCCGAAGAATGGCTGGATGGCGATGAGGCCGGCGAGGCGGAGGTTGGCGAAGGTGTGCGCGGCGAGGGCGTAGCGGCGGGCGACGTGGTGCGCGATATTGGCCCCCGCGCTGTCCCCGGCGACGAAGCGGCGGGCGACGTCGAGCGGCGGGACGTCGCCGTCGTCGGCGGCGAGGGGGTGGTTGTTGGGGTCGTCGAGGAAGCGGAGCGCGGCGAGGCCGTCGTCGTAGGGTGTCGGGTAGCGGTGCTCCGGCGAGCGGCGGTAGTCGACGGACAGCACGGCCGCGCCGGCGTACCTGGCGATGCGTCGGCACGCGGCGTCGTAGGCCCGCGACGCCGCGGACAGGAACGCGAACCCGCCGCCGTGGAAGAACACCACGACGGGCAGCGGCTTCGTCGCACCGGCTTCGCCACCGCCACCGCCGGCTTCGCCTCCGGTGGGGCGGCAGGGGTAGAAGAGGCGGGCACGGAGCGGGATCGCCGGGTCGACGACGACGTCCCGCGTCGCGACACCCTCCCTGGGCGCGGCGGAGGGCGGCACGGGCGGGTCGAGGAGGTCGAGGAGGCGGCAGCTGATGATGCCGTCGACGCGGCAGGTGGCGTCGGCGCCGCAGCCGACGGCGAGGACGAACAGGCGCGTCGGCCACGTCATCGGCGGCGCCACCCTCTTCGTCTTGTCCGAATCCGAATGCATGGCCTCGTTTCGGAATTCGGGACAGCGCGCTGAGCTGAATTTTTTTGAGAATTAATATTATTTTTATGAAAAATCGCAAAAGTAGTGGTCAACCGGGGAAAATCGCGAAAATAGGTCCCTGTCGAACGGGTGCAGTTCGATAGGGCGCCTATCGAACGGCCAGAGCGCGACTGGCGACGAGATCGGAAGGCTGCCGTTCGACAGGACCTGTCGAACAGCCCCCGTTCGACAGGCAGGGCTGTCGAACAGCCCCCGTTCGACAGGCTGGGCTGTCGAACTGCCGCAGTTCGACAGGATGTCCGTCGAACTGCCACAGTTCGACAGGGTCGCGTTCTCCATTTATTTGTAATAAGTTATTTTTTTTAATAATATGTAATTTATTTTAGTGTGTAAGAAAGGAAAATATTTTTGTAATGTTATATGTATGTGATTTAGGGTTTTGATAATGTTTGGTCAGAAATTGTAGTATTTATTTGTTGGTTAAAATATTTGAATTATTTAGTTTCATTATTTGTATATTTGAATGATAATTTGTCATGATTCATTCGAAGGGTATGCTACTGAGTAATTATCCGAAGAAGTTTATGAAATAGTACTGATAGTACTAAGTTAATCGTAAAGTGTTTCTCAAATAGTACGGACAGAACATAAATGACTAAAAGTTTAATACAAATAGATAAGTCAAGGACGATCAGTGCCCTTCGCACGCTTGCTAGGTCCTCCCTTCTTCCTACGCCTAATCTGCTCAGTGGGATATGTCAAATTATCAGGGGGGTGCCTATCTCTAGCTGCCTGCTGTGGTGTCACGTCTGGCCCCTGACCGGCCTCCGTCTCCTGCGTCGGCTGTGTGACCTGAGGTGCTGCGTGCCAGTAATCCATCCCTACTTCCCCCTGGGGAGGATCAGTGGAAAAGAAGTCCTCAATGAATGCTGTGCGAGGGGAGTAAGCAGGCACTCCGTGATGCGTCGACGCCGAACCGTACTCATCGTCTGTTTGTACAAGAGGGAGAAACCAAAAAATATGGCGTAGTTAGTAACGATACATATAATTAGAAACTAAAGCGTGTTATTGTTTAAAATGACTTACATGTGTGCTGTGTGTGGCCCTGCTCTGGCGCACGCGGAGTGATATGAAGTCCCCATGCTGGTCTGTTCAACACGTTGTCCCCCGTTGGCATGTAAGGGAAGTGTGCCGACCCAGATGCTCCCTGCGAGGGGTGAACATAAGGCGGAGTTTGGAATACCTGCGGACGTGGTGGTGCCGTGCTCGACGTGGGTACCCCTGATCCGGCTGACCCCCTGGTGTACTCCGGTGCTGGGGTGTGCTGAAAGGAAGGACGACCGTGAGATGTGTGGGCCGCTTCGTACCCGCGACGTGAAGAGGATGGACCACTCCGATCCACGCTGGAACGTCGGGGTAGTGGTGGTGATGGCCGTCGGCCCGACGTCTGCACCACATCTGCCGCGCTCCGACAGGAGACACGACGTAGTAGTGCGGCAGCACGTGCACGGAAGTTGCGAAGGACACTCGTCACGTCGTCAGACCTGACGACTGGAGGTCTCGCCTCTAGTCTTTGCAGCAGGGTGTCGGACTCCACGTGAACGTGCTCAACAAATTCCGCCTGTTCCACAAATAATCAAGGCAATTAAAATTATTTAACCAGTTGCACATTTATTAAGAGTATTTAACAAGATGCACATTTGTTAGAAATAATGAACCAGTTGCACATCATTTATAAATACTGAACTAGTTCCACATTTATGTAAGAAAAGGAACTAGGTGAACCAATTGCACATTTATTAGACATACTGAACTACTTGCTAACTTTTTAAAAATATTGAACTAGTTGCTCAAATTCCACAAATAAACACGTACCATTGAGTTGTAAGCTGATCTAGGCTGAGGGGCAAACGTGTCAGTAATCGCTGCCTGGTGGGGGACGGTGCTATCTCCTTGTGGAGGAAAACACCTCCATCGTGTAACACTGCGGTACCAACGAAGGTAAGCTCCATAATAACTCCCATCGTCTGGAGGTGTCTGAAGTGCCAAGTTATCAGCTGCGTGCTCCCACTCTTGTACCGTCGGCTGAACCGTGGTCACAATAACTAGCTCGTAGGAAAGCCCGAGCCCCTTTCTGGAGTACCTGCACAACAACAAATTCACACATCAGAAAAAATGTTGTGCAGTGATTTATTTTAAAAAATGTAGGATTAAACAACTGTGATGTGAACTAACCTATGAAGACTATCAGCCAAAGGACGACCATCTCTCGGAGGGAAGTCCTGATACATGCCCAACTGTTTGAGAACCCTGTGGACATTGTGTGGCTCGACGTGCACGTCCACCACGAGGTGACAAGTCGTCCTCCAGAGTTGCATATCTCGCGTGCAAAGATCCGCGAGACCGTGCGGTGCACGATCATTGACATCGTGCTGAGTGTAGGGAGTCCACCGAACACGGTCAGGCGTAAGCTGATCAAAGTCAGCTACAAACTGAGTGTAGACACGACGTGTCGTCCCGCTAACCCACTGCGGCTGTAACAAGTAGTAGTTTTCATTAGTCATATAAGGAAAGTTTGTGAACTAGTATTCATAATGATAACATAAACGAATTTAACAAAAATTACCTCACGGTGTGTCCACAAGGATCCCATAGTGGGACGATCGTCGATGTCATCAACACCAGACCTGTACATCTCTCGCAAACCGTAGTTTGCGTACGAGTCAAGCTGAGGCCTCCCAATGTCGAAGCGCTCGTGCGCCCACAACATAAGTAGCAACGGGCATCCAGGGAGTGAACTTTGCTTGCTGTTCCTCACGCAAGCATCACACAGTTCGGCATATGTCGCCGCAAGTACCGCCGACCCCCAACTGTACTGTGGAATCTCCGCGATAGGTAACTCTGCAATCTGCTCCGCAAAGTGGATGAAGTGCTTGTCCACGGAGTCAGCGTGAGTTCCCGTGAACATCACCCATCCAAACAACCACAACAGGTAAGCGACTAAGTGCCGCTGCACGATCCACTCCTCCTGGTCATCAGGGAAGACATCCTGTCGAAACTGATTCAACCAACTTTTCGTAGGCCCGTGCCCATCTGTGAGATCCTCCAGTGCAACAGGCAGCACACCACCAAAACTGGCCAGAAGGTCATCCGCCCATCCAGCATTCACCATTGTTGGGCCAACTGCTGGCCCAGCTATCGGCAGCCCCAACAAATAAGACACATCCTGCAGAGTGGGCACCATCTCTCCAACTGTGTGGTGGAAAGTGTGGGTCTCAGGCCTCCATCTATCGACAAGAGCACTCATAAGCGCCGCGTCAATGTGGATTCGTTCGGACCTTGCACGTGAAGGCTCGACCAACCGTGCAAATGTCAACAACCCAGCTGCTCTCAGCCTACAACATGACAGAGCGCAAGTTATTAATACATGAAAATATAAACACCTTGTATTAGTAAAAACAATATATTTTCACACACCTTGGAACCCAACGAGGATCAATACGCCAATATTGATCCGGTCCTCGCATCTTTAGCACATTGCAGAAAGTTCCTGTACTAAGACGTCGCGATCGATGGTTCCTATCGATCTCCTTGTCTATCAGCTGCCCATCATTTTGATCAGCCATACCTGCAGATCAAAAACCACATTAGTACAATGCACGTATGGTAACAGTACAATAAATGTATGCAACATAATTCAATTAACAAATTTGCATGCCATTTCAATTTAAAATTACAGTACCAGCACACATAGATACAGATAAGAATAGTTCAGTACATTTCAATTTAAAATTACAAGCCCACGACACATATATTACGATATTACAAGTGCAGTGCAGTTCGAAATTTAAATTAGTCCACCAATACAAATACATGACGATATTAAAAGTGCAGTGCAGTTCAAAATGAAAATTACAAGGCCATTACAAATAGATTCGGGTAATAAAAGTGCAAGAAAGTTCAAATTAAAATTACAGACGCACTAAACATAAATTGAACGATAACGATCTTCAAAGTAGGGAGTCCACCAAGGATAATAGCGAACTAAGGATTATTTTTCTTCTTCGACTTCCCCTTTGGAACGCGACGAACATCAGCGCCTGTGGCATCTTGCCCTACATTGTACATGCTGCAATCTTTACGGGAATGGTTCTCCCCGCAAAGAATGCAAGCTTTCTTACGACGAGAACGATCTTTCACTTCAGCTTCATCCATAAGGTTCTTGATCCTGCGTGACTGGCGACGACCCTTAGTATCAACTAATAAATTTGAGTCAGGAACCCAATTGGCTTGCCCTGGAGGAGGACGAGTGAAATCACACACGGCACGCCAACCACGCAATTCACCACGCCAAGTTGCCTCCCACGATTCCTTTCTAAAGTAGGGAGAAACAAAAATGTTTCCATCAACACCCCCTTTTGCGGAAGCAGCAAGAACATGGGAACATGGCCGATGTAACAGGTAAGGCTTGTTGCAATTGCATTTGCAAGCGTGATACTCTGGCCACAACGTGCATTCCAATGTGATGTCAGTAGTCCCAATGCCGACACCACTCTTGTCACGAAGTCGTATCTCAAATAACAACTCTCTATTCCCAGCAGGCCACACTCTGTGGATTCCTCCCTTCTTACTTTTCTCATCCATGTACTGTGTAATAGCGGGGCTATACTTAACACTGGGTTTGCTGAGGTTCAGACTAGCCATGGAATACCTTTTACAGAGATACTTCTGTGTACCCCTCGTGATGCCCTCCAGGATAGCAACAAGTGGTAGAGGTCGTGTATTCTTCATAACCCAATTATACACTTCAGCAAGATTTGTTGTCATCACACCATACCTCAATCCATCTGTATCGTACAACAACGACCATTTCTCCCTTGGCTCAAATTCTACCCACTCCGTGAAGCACTTCGTGGCCCTTCCACGCTTCCTGCGCCGAGTAATACTTGGTGCTTCATTAGGAATGGGTTCAAGTCCCTCCGGCTCCTCCTGTCTGGCAACTATGGGTTTTTTCCTAACCTCTTCCATGTGTGTAGTGGTCAAATGATCCAGTTGCTCCCATATGGCATCAAACTTTCTTTGTTGATTCTGCTTGCATAACTTCTTGAACAGGTCCATCAATCTCTTACTCCTGAATTGTCTATAAAAATTAGCCCCAAAATGTCGCATGCACCATCTGCTATGTAAATCTGGCCATGGCACGGACTGTGTGACATCTTCTTGAAGCTTCTGTATCGCTGATAGCAAACCGGCGTGTCGGTCATGCAGAACACACACATTTGGTCTGTTTTCAACAACACACATTTTAATGTGCCGCAAAAACCATAGCCAGCTTGATGTGTTCTCGCTTTCAACAAATGCAAAAGCAACAGGAACGACATGGCTATCCGCGTCGACTCCGATCGCGGTTAGAATTGTTCCTCTGTACTTGCTTGTCATGAAAGTGCTATCAACACAGAGCAAAGGAATGCAATTTTTAAAGGCCTCTATCATGCACCCAAATGACCAGAAAGCCCGACGAAGAACATTCTCCCCATATTCATTCACCTCATCGAGAATAGCCATGTGTGTGCCCGGGTTTCTTGCCTGCATCACCTCCAATAGTGGGGGAAGATTGTGATAAGAATCCTCATAAGTTCCAAACCTCATCTCCAATGCTTTCTGTTTTGCCCTCCAAGCCTTGTCGTACGATATCTCATATCCGTACTCTTTCTCAACGTCATGCATTATGGTGAAAGGGGACAAAGATGTTTTTCTAACCACCTTTGAATATACCATTTGTGCCACAAATGCCGCTGTCAGGTTTCTGTGCACCAGACGGGTATTCTCCAACAAACACGTATGTTGCTCAACCCTCGAAGCTACCCATAAAGTGTCATGTTGTGGCTTGTAACCATGCACTCTCCAAGGACATCCACCCTGTATGCACTTCACGTCATACGTCGTCCTATTTGAAACCTTCACCCTGAACTCACGCTTCTGGACAAATGCCCACCTCTTCACCGCATCTTGTAAGTGACCTTTGTCATGAAACATCTGTCCAACTTTCACCTGCTTACTATCATAACACCAGTGGGCATCTAAACCATCGTTTACCTTCATACGACTCATTGATATGGTCGTCCAATTATCGGGTATGTAAGTTTCGTTGTCCCACAGTGTTGTATCTTCTCCTTCCACTACAAGCGCAATGTATTCCTCGTTTTCCACTTCCATCTGATCCACTACCGCCTCATTCTCCTCCGCTGCATCAACACGCATAGGCGAATCCGGTTCTTCATCGTCCGAGTCGTTGGCCTCACGATTAGTACCACGAACAATGACCTCTCCTTGTGTATTACCCTCTACTACTTCTTCCCCTCGACCTTGCTCAGTCCGCCAAACATTTTCAGCTTGTCCACCTTCCAACGGAGTTTCTTCCACCACGGCATGACTTGACTCCCCCGATCGATCAACACATTTTGTCTTCTGCACCACTATTGCCAGGCTATAGCCTTTCTCCCTTACTTTACTAACAAACTTCCTCCAACTCCCAGTTGACGCAACCTCCACTACTCTCCACTGCCATCCATGTTGACCCCTCACTGGCCACACGGCATTTATGACAAATTTATCATGCACTGGATCTACCCCAAACATATTATACAACCACCCTAACACGTCGTTCAAACCCATATGCTCCGGTGCATTCAGACTAGTATCATGGAAGGCATATACAGTCAAATCCACCCCGCTATCACATATTTGTATAGGAGCATCGCCATAATACAGACGAATGGGCATATCACCTGACATCCTGATAAAACATGACAAATAGTCTCACGTTTAATCATTTAATCATTCGATAATTACCCTATTACAACTTATACTACATTGCCGTGTACTAATTTACAACTATTAGTAACAAACAACTAGTTTAATAATCCAAATAAAATATAACACCTTTGTACATATTTTAACACACAACATATCAATAATATGTACTAACTAAGAACTAATTTAACCGTACAATTACTTAAATACCTCTACCAACATTTAGCAATAACAAATATGTGCTAACCATACATACTAACATTGAACAATGCGAAACAATTAACAACTCTTAAACCAATTTTTTATTAAACTTTCATATGCATTGTACTTAGGGATTACTAATGTATACCTTAACTTCACTGCTGGAGGGCGTCGCCAACCCTTTCCTCCCGGCCGGCGCCTCCTCTCCGGCCTGCTATCCCCTCCCCTCGCTCCCTCCGGTGCTCACGGCGACGATGTGGCGACTCTCGACGGCGGCTGGCGATGTGGTCCTCAAATAAATCGAACAAGCATCGCGGGCTGGGGAGACGGGGCTTTAAACCGGCCTGTCGAACGCCCATTGTTCGACAGGGTCGGTGGAGGGACCTGTCGAACGCCCCCGGTTCGACAGGCCTGGCGGCGCGGGGTGGTGGGCCCTGTCGAACTCCCTCCGTTCGACAGGCGAGCGTGTCGAACGCCAGCCGTTCGACAGGGCTCTGTCGACTGCCCGTCGTTCGATAGATGCCCTATCGAATTGCACCCGTTCGACAGGGACCTACTTTCACGATTTTCCCCGGTTGGCCACTACTTTTGCGATTTTCCATAAAAATAATATTAATCCTCAAAAAAATTCCGCTGAGCTCGCTTTGTCGGATGCGGAAGCGTGTGGGTTATTTATAGGAGGCGACCGGTGGCTGACGGGTGGGGCCACAGCCGCCGCTCTAGTAGTCTAGTTAGTCGCCGTCGCCGGCCATATGTATGCAACTGGGGGTAATTACGGTGACGACGCTATTAACTGCGATGTTACCCATGGGTGCAATTAGTGCAACTACTCGTGTATGTAGCCGTCATTTGGGGAGATGCAAGTGTACCTGCAGCGGGGGCGTGTCGGCCGTAGGGCATTTCACATTTGACCAACGCAACAGCACACGGTTTCGATATATGGCGTGTGACGAGCTGACAGTGTTTCAATGTGTGCCCTTATCTTGCAACAAGTGTCTTTCAAACTGATAAGCGATATAGAAATATCAACAAATAATAATAAAAAGATAATTTATAGGTACAGTATTTATATATAAATATAAATGTATTGTTCGTGGTTTACAAGGCAAAGGGTTAAAAAAATACTACCTCAGTTTGTTAATAGATGACGCCGTTGATTTTTTATCATGCGTTTGACTATTCGTCTTATTCAAAAAAATTTATGTAATTATAATTTATTATGTTGTGAGTTGTTTTATCACTCAAAGTATTTTAAGCATGATTCATATCTTATACATTTGTATAAAATTTTTGAATAAGACGAATGGTCAGACATATGTTTAAAAGTCAACGGCGTCATCTATTAAAAAATAGAGGAAGTATAACACTGCGATGAAAAAAATTCATAGAAACATAAGTCTTAAGTAGAAACAACTATAATTAAGTTTATTTACTCCCTCCATTTTAGGTTATAAGACGTTTTGACTTTGGTCAAAGTCAAACTGTTTAAAGTTTGACTTAGTTTATAGACAAATATAGTATATTTATAATAGTAAATTAGTTTCATTAAATAATTAATTAAATATATTTTCATAATAAATTTATCTTGGGTTGGAAATATTAATACTTTTTTATACAAACTTCGTCGACTTACGTCTTATAACCTGAAACGGATGGAGTAATTTATTTTTTTAGGCTGACATGTGAACGAACAAATGATAATAGGCTACTAATTATATTACCGTGCAAAACTTTTATCTATCTTCTCTTCCCTCCTCTAGTTGACATTGTGCCGACTGTCACCGGCTAATTACTACGTACGGGATGTTTCGTTGCGCTAGTTCGCTACGAGGATAACAACATAGGACGAGTAGTTCAAAAAATCGGCTAACTTTTCTGTAAACAAAGAAGGAAGTCGTCAAAACCTATACGCACTAAATGCTCTACTTGATAGGAATTTTATCTACAGAAGAAAACGGGGAGAACGTTAAACTTTAATTACGTAGGGTTTCCCTATTGGCCTTATCCTTGCGTACATTGATTGCAGCAAATGCATCTACTACTGAATAACCGAAACCACGACCATGATTAATGCTAGCGAAAGCCGCTCTGTCTTTGATCGAAGGTGCCCACACTCATCTTGTTCGTTGTCCTCGAGTATTATTCTTCTAAGAGCAAGTTAGTACAGTCCACTACTAACTCCAATTCATCTATAGCTAATCTAATAGTCAATTCATACAATAGTTGATTACTATACTATTAAGAAAAAAGTATGAATTACCCCCTAAACAATTGCGGTCGACCGAATTACCTCCCGTAAACTCAAATACCAGACATTTTACACCCTAAACTATTTATACCGGACTAATGACCAACACCGTTCTGAGCGGTTTTGATTTGAGCTAGTACACGTGGCGCCACCTGTCAGCAAAAATAAAAAAGTTAAATAACCCCTAGGCCCACCTGTCATCCCTCTCTTCGCCCAACCTCTCTCCCAGCCCCCCGCTCTCTTTCTATCGCCGGCGAGGAGATGGGCTTAGGCTTGATGCGGTTGAGATGGATGTAGAGGCAGCCGAGGCACTGGACGAGGCGGTCGGCGCTCTGGACGAGGAAGCGCACGACGTAGGCGTCGGTGAGGAGTTGGAGCGGCGGGGCGACGTAGGCGGCGCGGAAGCACACCCACGAGGAAGGGAACGAGTCGACGGAGGCGACGAGGACGTGGCCACGGCCGTTGGCGTTGGCGGCGAGCTCGACGGCGAGGAGGAAGACGGACAACAGGAGCGATGCCCTGATGAACGCGTAGAGCCGGGAACGCGGCGACGGTGTCTCGGCGTCGGCATCATCCGTCCGCCCGGCGGCGACGCGGCGGCGGAGGCGAGGCACCCCGCGGCGCGGTGCGCCTGAGCAGCTGCACCAGGTGATCTGCTTGGCGTTCTTGCCCCTGCCTCGCCGTCGTCCGCCGGCCAAGAACTCCCCGTCGTCGTCGTCGGCGTCGGCGTCGATGTCGATCTCGCAGATGGACCAGTTGGGATTGTCCATCTTGACGACGACCGGCGTCTCGCCGGCGCCGGCGAGGGCGGGCTTGCTGCCGGCCCAGAAGCCGCTCCACGGCGCCATGCACGCGGCGGGAGCGAGAAGAACACTCGACGACATGACACGACACTCCCGCCACTCGCTGAGCTCCCAAAATAGCAAGCTTTCACTGACACACAAATGCACACTATTCCTGGGGCTCCCCTTCTTTCGAGCTGCTGCCAATGCCCATCAACCGGAGCCGCCTCAAGTCACCACACCTCCCTACTCTCCGCAATGCGATGCGAGCAGCGAGCTCCACTGCCGCCGTTGCAATGGCAGAAAAGCTTTAGAAGAAGAAGGTGCTCCATCCCGTGCGGCTTCACCGCGCTCCTCGCCGGCGACCTCCCGGCGTGCGCGCCGCCGCTGACCGTGCTCTTGCACTTCTTCGCAGCGCTCGGGTGCCTGCCCGAGACTAGGTACTCCTTCCGTGCCGCCCCATGAGAGAGAGAGAGGGAGAGAGTGTGAAGAGAGAGAGAGGAGGGGAAGGGGAGATATGACAGGTGGGTCCCACAACTTTTTTTTTTAAAGAAAATACTGATTGGGTTGTCACGTGTAGTCACGTAGGACAAAACTGCTCTGAATTAAGTTGAGGGGGCTAATTCATCCGGTATTGAAAGTTTAGGGTGAGCAATGTCTGGTTTTTGGGTTTAGGGGGTAATTCGGTCGACCACGATAGTTAATGGGGTAATTCATACTTTTTCCTACTATTAATATATGGTCCCACCTGTCATACATACATTGCGCCTTGAAGCCTATGCTGCAGCTGGCTACAGATCTATAGCCCGCTGCTCTTCTCTCTTATCTTTTATCTTATTAAAATATGTTTATAGCCAGCACTGTTAATGTTAATAGTGCTATTGTACATGCTCTAATTCATCCCTATAAAAGCTGAATTCTAAACGGCACCTTTAAAATTCACGTGCTGGAAAAATAAGTCTTGACCCGACTCAGTTTGTGCCGGCTCTGCCAAATTCAATAAAGATCAATACATAGTTCATTATTATTAGAACTAGAAGATAGCGTGGGCATGCATGATAGGATGCGTTGTTTGGATAAGTTTTTAACCTATTTGTTAGCTTTATGCCATATAATATTTAATCATCCTTTAAAAAATGAGTAAATTTCACAAAAATATACGTATAGTTTTGTGGTCCAAGTTACAGAGAACCACACACTTTAACATTTGGCACTTAAGTATATATATTTTGGTAGTGTAGTTTCACAAAGCCACATTATCAATGAATGGATTCACCCGCGAGATGACGTGGCTGTTTCACTTAGGACGAGGACATGGCATCCTATTACCTGTACGAAATTAATAGGATACCACGTCCTCATCCTAGATGGAACAACCACGTCATCTCACGGGTGAATCCATTCATCGATAGTGTGGTTTTGTGAAACTAAACTACCAAAATATATGTACTTAACTGCCAAGTGTCAAAATATATCTGTAACTTGAACCATAAAACATGTAGTTTTGTAAAATTTACTCTTAAAAAATTATCTATAATCTTCTTCCTCATCTAAAATAAGGCAGAATTAGTCTGTTAGAAAACATATCTAACAAATTAAATGTAAATTAAAAGGTAGGTGTTATTTTTTTGAATTGAATGTTTAGAAGCTATCTTTTTTTCTACCAAATCTTAAAAGACTATAATTGCTAACAAATATGTTTTATTTGTATCATCTAGTTAGCCCTCCTTTTATTTAGTTTATAGTGATGCAATTTATATTACTTACATATGAATAAAACAGAGGAGATATACATGCACCCTAGGTCTTGTTTCTCTATAATATGTGTGATCTAGTGTACTTTCTAAAAGAAAAATATAATCAACTTGACCCTTAAAAATAAATTTAATAGTAAGAAATATAACTTATACACTCTATGTGCTGTAACGTTATGGTCCCTTTGTATGGAATGAAAAAACAGAGGAATAAAAAATAGACAGGATTCAGATAGGAATGAAAAACAGAGAAGTGCAAAACGTAGGAAAAATATAGAAATAACCGTTTGATTGGACCGCAGGAAAAACACAAGAATTGGACGAGAGAGATAGACTCAAAGGAACATTTTCAAAAGGTTGGAACTCTTGCTAAATTTTCACCAAAATCTCTATATAATTGTTCATCCCATAAAAATTTCAAAAGGATAGGGTATGATTAAATCCTTTGTTTTAAAGTCCTTTATATGAATTTTTTTCTAGAGATGAAATCCTCCAAAATTCATATATTTTTCCTTCAAATCAAAGATTTTATTAGTATTTTGCTTATATTTACAATAATATGTGGAGAAATTCATAATATAGTGGCATACGATAGAGAAAAAAATTTGCTACAGGACAAAAAACCGTGTAATTAACTGTAGAACATCTAAAAAAAATTGATTTAGCTCACATACACTCCAAAAGAAAAGGTGTAATTTGCTAGAGGACACTAAAGCTATTATTTTTATTATTTTCAGGTCAAATGAAGGAAGAAACAACATAGAAAAGATGAGTTTGCCCTTTAGATCCGCTCCCTTTGGTTTGGGTATTAACATTCTTGTCTTCTCTCCCACGAGTTAGCAGCTCAAGCGTTCAGCCATGGCGACTCCCCAAATCTAATTCAAAGCCCTCGCCTTCCTCCTCCTCCTCCTCGCCACCGCCACGGTCTCCACGGTGTCTGCTGACTATGTGGTGGCCCTCACCGAGTACTGCGCCGCCCTCATCAAGTTCTACGCGCCATGGTAATAAGCGATGATGGCTCGCCTCGCCGGGTTTCGTCTCCTCCCGTGGCCGCTGTGTCTCGCTGGGATGTGTGTTTGGGTCGGATCCGTGGGTGTTCTGGGCTGAGGGTGCTCGGATCTCTGTGGATGAGATGGGTTCGGATCACGCTAGATCGGTGGAAATGGTGGCGGCGTAACTTGCATTCTCGAATTTGTAGTCGATTTTTGTGACATTCCACAGCCAATTACATGTTTTTTTTCCTGTAGCAAATTTTGCTAAAAATCATTAATATCTAAGCACTTAATTAAAAAAATGATGTAATGATTATGGTAATGGTTGTTTCAATTTAAGTGAAAAGTATGAAGAAAAAGAAGTTATAAGATTTTCTCCAATTAGTTTCAATTAATGTATTTCATATTGGCATTTTTTTCTATTTTCTGTTTTGTTTTATGCAAGTCTTATTTTAAGTTTAAAATTTGTGATATGTTAAATAGAGATGAAGCGTTACACCTTTTATGTCAACTTTCTTGAAAAAGAAAACAACCACCTTTTTTATAAGCATGTAAGACCGATGTAGGTTTTCACTGTTTACTAAATGCATGATTTGTAGAGTCCAATATTATTGCATAGTGTGGGAAACATCCCATCTATGAACATTTATGTAGAGCGTGTGAGGTTCCGTATAGCCTAGCGTAAATACAATCAGAGGGCTAAATTTAGTTGTGCACGCATTATTATTATTTTTGGAATGTGATTTATTATGAATACATGCTTGAATAAATATGTGTGATATACCAAAAATGCATTAAACACCACCTAAAATCTATTAGATGGTACCTAAAAAAATCTGTTAGATGGTAACGTAATATAGTTTAGAGCAATTACATGAAAGATCATTTGGCTTACTCAGATTATTTGACTATATTAATTTCAAAAAAACATGAAAAAATTGGATTATTTTCGTTAATTAAAGCCACTATATTTTTTAGAGTAAATTTCACAAAACTACAGGTATTTTGCACAATTTATCACAAAACTACAGATTTAAAAGCTTGTTTCACAAAACTACAGATTTAGGGTCACCGTTTATCACACAACTACAGGTGCTTTGTACAATCTATCACAAAACTACATATTTAAGAACTTGTTTCACAAAACTATAGATTTAGTGTATTCGTTTATCAAAGAACTACACATTTAGTGTCTTCATTTATCACAAAACTACAGATTTAATTTCTCCATTATCACAAAACTACATATTTAACCATGCTAAAACCTGTAGTTTTGTGATAAATGAAGACACTGAATCTGTAGTTTTGTGAAACAAGTTCTTAAATCTTTAGTTTTGTAATAGATCATGCAAAGTATCTGTAGTTTTATGAATTTTTCTCTATTTTTTATGTAGTGACTTGGACTATTTATATTTGAGTTAAATTTGTTTTCTTAATTTGGCTATACATGTTTGCATAACAATCTATGGTGATGCGACTTGTATTATTGAATTATTTCATAATTATTTGTGGTAATTTGGATGACATGACAAAGGCCAATGGTATATGTCCCACCGATTTTTATTTGTTACTTCCTCCGTTTCACAATGTAAGTCATTCTAGCATTTTCCACATTCTATTGATGTTAATGAATCGAGATAGACATTTTTCACATTCTATCTAGATTCATTAACATCAATATGAATGTGGAAAATGCTAGAATAACTTATATTGTGAAACGGAGGGAGTATGTTCTTTTCTCATGTACAGTATATTTAATTTAGTTTTCATGTTTACAAAATAATATATGATGGTGAATCCTATGTTGTTGAATTATTTCACAGCTATTTTATTATTTCAAAGACATATAAAAGGGCAGGTGTTGTCCATAAAAAATATTGTTTTATACTTGGATTTATATTTTTTTATACTATTGATTGAATTTAGCTATGCATGTTTGTAGACTAATATATAATGATGTAATCTATGTTCACAATTTTTTACAGTATTTTGTTGCTATTTGGATGACCTGCAAAGTGCATGGGTCGATTGTTCCCAAATTTCATGTTTCTTATATAACAAAATATAGGAATATGCATCTTACTTTTTTTTTATTATAATAGAGCAAAGTTAGATTAGACATTGCAGGTGCAAATATTGATTGTTTCTCTTTCACTTTGATAGCTTATGACTAGTGAAGAGCATAGAGCTAGAGCCAGAGAGGAAGTGGTGGGTAATGCTATGTGCATATGAGGGAGGGAGGTGGAGGCGACTTTCTTTTTCTATCTTTCCTAAATGATATAATGAAAGCTAATGATCGAATGTTGGTTGGTTACAGTAAAGTGGTGGTAGCTGAGTTTTCCTTTGACAAAATGATGAATGATTCTGCCGGTCAAGTCAAGATTTTTGTGTGTGATTTAATTTGGCTTTTGCACCTGCCATAGCTCTCGGCCTCTCACTCTGTCTGCTAATGCGTATAGGGTAATTAGTGCATTAGGTTCAGGAATACCGATTTCTTCATATGGATGAAAGCAAGCTTAGGAAGAGTGACATAACAGCTAATAGTATAAATAAACATTTCCTTAATTAAAATGGCTAGACTATAATTGTTTCTTTTTCTCAAAAGTTGTTATATAGCATTAAAATTAACAAAATAACATTCAACAACGAGATAGACTCCATTTTATTAAACAACACACATTAATTCGACTTTATCTAAATAAACATCAAATCGACCAAAATGTGGGGAGAAGGCACACTGTATTACCTTATTTATCATAAACTTCTACTGGTAGTCCTAGCATATTTTTTCTAATATGAGTGTTGAGCCCAAAAAAAAATTTCCAAGGCATCTTTCTTATCCGTTGTTTCATACTTTCCCAATGAAAATTAAGGTAATTTGGAACCATGCCATTATAATTTTTTAAAGTTTGAGATATGCCATCGGTATCTCAATGACATGTAGGATCCACATGAGTCAATGACATGTGGACCAGGATGGTATATCTCAAATTTTGCAAAATTATAATGGCATGGTTATAATTTTCCCTAAAAAGGGTGAGGTTCGGAGAGTTTGTTCAAATCAGGATTTTCTTAACGTAGATATGTTCTTCACTATCTCGTCCACTGTCCACTACCTTATATACTAGCTTAAATTTATAAGGTTTTATTATAGTTAGAAGCAGGGTGTCCATTGTCTCTTACATATATTATTTAGCGTGTACACATGATTATATAAATATAAAGTATTGATGTCCTTTAATAACGGTTCCGGTTTAGACGATGTGTTTTAAGCTTTTGGAAATCTCCAAAACTATTTTGTCCATAACTACACTCAATTTCTAGTGGTGTAGATCTTGGAATCAAAGATTCAAACCCTTTCCAAAAATATTAAACATCCTTCCAGTTCTTAAAAGTCGTATAATACTAGTTATCCGACCTGATGGACAATGCAGGCAACCACGATCCTGGTGGATCATTTCTCAATATAGTCTGTTTAAGTATAACGTGGATTAGATTACCAACCGTATAGTTAAAATGTCAGGTAACAAACTATTTATAGGATATGACATTTTATTTCCAGTAAAAGGATCTTATATGTGGACGGAAGAGGTAACAAAAAATGAATAATGTTTTATGTGGAATGGAGAGGTAACAACACAGGCTCCAAAACAAATCTCAACTACTGAAAATAAGAGATGCTTCCATCGTCTGTCAACAAAACTGGCCAAATAACCAGGCGAGCGAGAAGAAAACGGGCGAAAAAACCGTAATTGTCCGATAAAAAAAGGGCGAAAAAAATCCGATAAACAATTCCCCCGAAAAATAAAAGGCGCCACTCCTTTTGAGTCCGAGATACCATACTCCTCTCGGTTTCAATCTGTACCATAATATATCACACATCTTGGTGAAACAAAATGATGTGCCGGATTGAAGATCTGTTTACAAAAACAGGTTTGTACTTTTGTATTTGAGTCCCTGTAATTTTTATATTTACATTGGAGTCCCTATAATCTTATAATAAAGTACTTGAGGTCGTTTTTGATAAAAATAATAATAAAAGAGAGAACAAAAGCAGAAAGGTGCATAAAAAGAAAAACAGCAACAACAAAAGTTCTGTTTCCCCTATGTCCTGTATTGGAAAAAAGCAAAAAAAAACATTTGAAGAAAAAACAAGCAAAAAAACGCGTGAGAAAATAATTATAAAAAAACGGCAAAAAAACACACGAGAAAAAAAAGGAAAAAGGGGAGAAAATATGGTTTTCGTTATAAGTAAAAAAGCAAAAAAAATGCTAAAAAACTTTTAGAAAGAAAAGCGTCATTTCTAAATAGTTTGAGAAAATCGCGTAAGAAAAAAACACAGTTTATAAAAAAAAAGCCGCTCATTAAAATACAAACATTATCATTGACATGATTATTCATGAAAAACGTATATTATCATTAGAAATTTTTGACCTGTTGCAACGCACGGGCATTTTTGCTAGTACATTAAATGTATAAATAAGAGAAAGAGAGAGGGAAAGAAAAATTGAAGCCAACCTTATACCTAATCTATTATATATATATGTTGGTTTTAAGATGACTAATAGCTGATAGTGACTTCTACTCTTATTTATGTATAAATAAGAGTAAGTTTAATTTACTATTAAACTTACTCTAATCAATGCGTATATCGTCGCCCAATTCCCTATACACATCGATTAAAAGAATATGAGAGGTATAAATTAGTATATCTTACTAATGTACATAATAATAAGCAACTATCTATATGTCCTATCTAGCAATCATTTTTTTAAATGACTTTATCAATACTTAAAGACTTATATGTTAATCTTCTACAATAATTAATTAGGCTTGCTAATGCATTAAATACATATGGATTTAATAGACTGGACTTCATTATGGATTAGCTTTGGGTGGATAGAAATTAGTTAATGCAGCTAATGGGCAAAACATCCAAATCGCGTAATTTAAATTGGAAAATTTCAAATTGCGAAAGGCAAGAACTAAAATTAAATTCCACAAACTTAGAAAATATTCATTACAGAAGTGTTGAAAGAAAACACTCAAAGACAAGCAAACATACACCTTCACATGTGTTTGAATTTAAACACTTCAAAAGACCTAAATGCAAAACTCCAAAAAAAATTCTCACAAAGAGGCACAAGTGACTCTCTCAAAGGGGCACCCAAACTTTAGCCTCTACCTCCCTATTTATAGGCTCCAAATGGTTGGGAATCACCTCTTGCGGAATCCCCAAAGAGCCCTTGAAACTTGACCCTTACTTAGACTCTCCATAGCTATTGGATCAAATCTGGACGCATCAGATCAAGCCACGGCATCACCACATGAAGAATTTGATGGAAATGGGATGCCCAATCTTTCATTAGGTGAAGATAACTATCGATTTGGCCGAAACATGATACACACGATCCGAACCCTGCAATCGCAGCACCACGTCTCCTCTGGTTATCAACCGTGCCGAAACTCGACAGATTTTGCCAAGAAGGCTAATCCCTGCGTGTGAAGCAAAGAACACAATCAAGAACAAGAAAGACAAACAACTCAATTGCAGATGAATGATTAATCAAGAACTCAAACTTGGGGTTCCACAAACCGATCTAGTGATGAAACTATTGAATATATATGTTCTAGGGTCAATCTTGGACCCCTGGACGTATCTCTATTGGACTCCAATATGATACACGGCCCAACGGGCCCAAAGACGGTGATGTACCAATTAATCCTGGTGACGTCAGCCGGGGGGCGGCGCTGACATGCGGGCCCCACCTCTCATCGGCTCAATGCCGCTGCTCCACGGTGGACCGAGTCCACGGGACCGGGGAAGGGGAGCGCCACGTGGTGCACACGTGGCGCCGATGTGGCGGCCACATGGGCTGCCACGCAGGCAGCAACGGACGGCCCCGATCTACCCGAGGGTAGATAGGACGGCGGAGGCGGCGCGCGGCCGGGCGGACGCGCGGGCGGCTTAAGCCGGCCCAGCGGACCTAGCGCGCGGCGGCAGCGCGAGGCGACGAGCGGCGGCGACGCGGCTAGGCGGTGGCGCGAGAGCTAGGCGGCTAAGCGGCGACGCGAGAGAGAGAGGGGGAAAAAGGGGAGGCCTTACCGACGACGGTCGACGACAGCGAGCGGTGGAGGGCGATGGCGACGGCGGGACGAGCTCCGGGACGACCTAAGGAAACAAACGAGAGGGATTAGAGAGGGAGAGGGGGAGCAAAACGGGCGGAGATGCCTGCCGAAGGCGGCGGCAATGGAGGGGCTCACCGGCGCGTGAGGACGGCGGGCTCCAGTGGCGAAATTGGACGGGGAAGGGGTGGACGGCGTGGCCCTCAGGCTTGTGAACCGGACGGCGGCGGCTCTAACAGCGGCGAGCGGCGGCCGGAGGTGGCTAAAGCGGCGGCGGCAAGTGGTGCGCGGCGCTAGGGCAGAGGAGAGCTGGGGAGCAGATGGCGAAAGAGGGAAAAATGTGGAGAAGGGGGAGGGTGTGCTTTATATAGGGCTGGGGAGGTGAGAGGTGGCTGGGAGTGGCATGGATTTGCCGGCGAAGTGGGGAAGGTGGAAAGAGAGGGGGCCGGCGGGATTCGAAATTAGAATCCCAGCCGTTTCTTGGTGTGAACGCGCGGGAGAAGTGGGACGGCGGTTGCGGGATGTACGGGAGAGGGCGCGGGGAGCGGACGACGTGCGCGAGGCGCACGGGAGAGGCGGGCGGCGACGGTTGCGGGCGCGGGCGGTGCCGGCCGGAGGTAGGGGACGGGCCCGACAGGTGGGCCCCACCTGTCGGTGACCCAGAGAGGGGAGGGGGCACGGGCAGCGGCCCAGCTAGCGCACGGGGAGGGAAGGGGAGAATGGGCCGACTGCTCATTCGAAGAAAAAGGGAAAAAGGAAAAAAAGAAAAGGGATTTTCCAGGGATTTAATAATTGCTTATGCTCATTTTTAATTGGTTAAAATTATTTATAGAGCTCTGAAAATTCCACTAAAAATCATGTTAGCTTATTTTGACATGTAGAAACCAAGAAAAATTCCACAGGCCAATTCTGATTATTATTTGCATTTATTAAATTAGGGTTTCTCTTTTGCTGTTACACAGATAAATTCTCGAGGTCATTTATAAATATGATTTAGGCTTGGGAGAAGAACTTCAGGGTGTGACAAAGTGCACGCCTACCAGTAGGAGTCTGCGAAAGAGAGTAATTTTCCAGGCGGCCAGCTGAACCACATGTGAAAATGTGGCTCCTTATGCCAACTGCATGGAAAAAAATGGCAAAACTAAAATAAGAATTTCAAAAAAACCAAAATCCAGAAAGCCTACCCAATCCAACCATGCCGCCGCTGTACTCTTGCCGTCGTCGTCACCATGAATATTGCCATAGACTCAAGCAAGCTCCTCTGCCTCCCTCGTCGGAGTGGAGGGACTAGTCTTTGCTGCCCAATAACGTGTTGTTGGCCGTCATCGTCGCAGTCAAAATTGCCACCACCTTTCCCGGTGTCCCCAATGGGACTGGGCCGGATCTGTCGCTCCTGTGGGCGCTGGCAGTGGATTCCCGTTAACTAATTAGGTCTCAATCTTCTGATAGGTATTGATAACTCTTAATTTGGCGGAAACTTGACACACACGATTTGGCTTCCAATCAATACGATCTGAACCATGCAATTTTAGCACCACGCCTCCTCTGGTTATCAACCATGCCGAAACCCAATTGACTTCATCGAGAAGGCTAATCACGGTGTGTGAATCAAAGACACAAGCAAGAACAAAAAATATTGCAATAGAAATGCAGATGAATGATTAAGAACTCGAAATTTGGGTTCCACAAACCAATGAACATCGAAACTATAGTACCAGAAATAATTCAAGCAAAACCCGACTCTAAATTATGACGGCTATGGAATAAATATGATTAGAGACATCCTAGGGTTTTTCCACCCCTTGGGCTTAGCCCACGACAAGTACAAGTCCCAACGCCCAAATCAGACTAAGATTGTATGAGGTACATGACTTGTTTTGCATATTCCCTATAGCTCAATAGGAATTTTGATGTGGGACTAAAACCATCTGAAAGCAGACTCTATAATCTTTCCAAAAAGAACTCATGGACCCCTAGGGTCCTTCTGGATCAGTGGCTAGGTTTGTTTAAAGTTAATATTGTCAGGAGGCCCGAATTTGAATCCAAAACGTGCAGAACTTCATCTCTTGCCTTTTATGAACCAAAAATAACATGGTAATGTTGGAGTAGACTTGAGGAAGGTTTTGGTTTCTTCCTCAATCAACTTCTTAGATCATCCATGTATTCCTTGTTCTCGGTATCTTTCCCTTTCACCAAGCAAGCACCTCTACAAATGAGAACACACGGAACTCATAATACAATAATGTTTGTTCCAATATATAACACGTAAATCCCACCTAGAA
Source organism: Oryza sativa Japonica Group (assembly GCF_034140825.1). Taxonomy (NCBI): domain Eukaryota; kingdom Viridiplantae; phylum Streptophyta; class Magnoliopsida; order Poales; family Poaceae; genus Oryza; species Oryza sativa. The sequence continues at coordinate 7,917,658 of NC_089045.1, forward strand.
AGCATGCACCTTTGCTTGATGAATACATAAGATAACCATGGTCATATCCGAGCTAGTGATGTCCTCATCACGCCCAGCCTGAGCCCCCGTTGCCGCTCCCGAGTCCCGCGACGGTGGATCTAGCCCTTCTACTGCTATTGCCGCCAAATCGACGATAAAGAAGGAAAGGCAAGAGAGGCCAGCCACTCCTGAGTCTGGTGGTTGTGGATCCTCTCCTCTCAAGGCCGCCCCCACTGCTGCCGGATTGACGACGGGGAGGAAGAGGCAAGAGAGTTCGACTGCTTCCGAGTCCGACGGCGGAGGAGCCACACCTCTTGAGGATGCCACCGCTGGGTTGATGATGGAGTGGGAGAGGCGAGAGGGAGGCCAGTTGCTCCCAAGTCCAACAAAGGTGGATCCATCCCTCCTGTCACCATTGGTGGCAGAACTGCCGAGGCCGGTGCCGCCCCCGTTCTTGTCTTCGACGTGCGCCACACCACCGGACCTGCCTCCGCACATTAAACTATCATTGACGTCAAGCTTCTACCGAGAAAGAGGGACTAGGATAAGGTGAGGGAGATAAGGTGGAGAGAAGAGGAAGTGGGGGAAAGGAGGGGTGGAGTGGAGAGGATGAGGATGAGGAGAGAGAGAGGACTTAGATATTTTAAGGATGAGCTCGACTTAGAGGGCTACTGAACAGTGGGCCTCTTAACAGGCCCACTTGTGAAAATAGGTTTATTTCCATAGGCGGGCCTGTTAAAAGGCCCATCTCCGAAAAATATGAAATTTTCACATGTAGTCCTTAAACCGTCCTTAGGGGAGCGATTTTTGCATACAAGGGCAATTATGGTCTGCCAACCTTGAGGATTTCTCGTCTTGAAAAATCGATTATGTTGAAGTTATTTTCACATTTTTCTCCTTTTTTTCCCTGAATTTCTTCCACTACTACATAATTTATTTTCTGGACGAGACATAATATAGGGTGTAGGCGAGCCATAACCGTCCCCGTATGCAAAAATTCGGCTTCCAAGGAAGGTTCAAGAATCACCTGCGAAAATAAACCTATTTTCGCATGTGAGCCTGTTAAGAGGCCATCTTGCCACCAGTCCACCAGCCAATCGCACGCCTCACTCTCTTCACCTTTAAAAAAACATCCTCTACTTATCCTATCCTTTTTTTTTTCCTCTCCTCCCTCATCCTCTCCTCTTCCTACTCCACCAATCCTCTCCTCCGATCCACTTCGTGGCCCGCAAAGGCAAGCGCTCCGGGAGGTGACAAAGGCGGCGGTTGCGTCGACGGCTCCATCACGCAAGCATGGAGGCAGCGGCGTCAATGGTTCCCTCACGAGAGAAAGGGAGTGGCGATAGCGGCTTCAACACGGGCACGGGAGCGGGGTAGCCGGATGCACTGCCTGCGTCCAGTGCTGGCGTCGGCGACTCGCGACGCCCGGATCATCACCGACGACCTCGGGATGGGTGGATCAGTCACTAGCGACCGCGAGGCTGGCGGATCCACCGCCAGTGACCTTGTGGCATCTAGATCCATCCCCGACGACTGCGAGACTGGTGGATCCATCGACGACGGTGACGGTGGATCCGGCAGCGCTGGACTCGGGAGTGGTGGATCTGTCGCCATCGGCGCGTTGACAGCTGCGGTAACAACGATGCTGGACTACGGTGACCACGACGACAATCATGGCTTGGGCAGGTTGGGTGGATCTATTGCCTGTGACCGTGGGGCGGGCGGATCCACCACTAGCGACCTTGCGGCGTCCAGATCTGTCCCCAATGACAACGGGACGGATGGATCTATCGACTACAACTACAATTACGGTGATGACGACGGTGTATCGGGCGGTGCCGGACTTGGGTGCTACAGATTTATTGCCATTGGCCTCAGAAGAGGCATTGACCGCTGCAGTGACGATGATGGCGGACTACGGTGAACACGATGACAGCAATGACGGTGGTGGTGGTAGTGGCGACGACGATGTCGGCTTGGAGAGTTAGGGTTTCAGCTGGCGGTAGGCTGCGCTGGGGGTTTCGGCTGATTTGGTTTTGTGGAATATTTTTATTTTCATTTTTCATTTTTTTTTTGAGGTGGTCGGCATTTGTGACTGCATGTTTTTGCCCGCGGTTGCACTAGCCACGTAGAAAAATGTGATTTTCGCATATACCTGGCCACATGTAAAAAGGGATTTTGATCATCTGAAAAAACGGAAAGCACGACCTACTTAATTCTACTAGCAAAAGCCACTTTTAGTCATTCGGTGGTATTGCCAACACTCGGTTTGTCACAGATCATGAATCATAATCATCTGGGACCTCTGGTTTTTCAAGAATCGTGGAAGGAAGAGATGCACGAGACATCAGGAGGCCCACGGACATGGGCAATTCTGTTAGCCAACATAATTAAAGTGTTGTATTAGATTTTTTGCCGAGATGTAGTTGGCCGTCGACTGCATGTGCGCCGGCTAGCTCCTCTGTGTCCATCCTAGTCGCAGAGGCTCTCTGTTCCAAAATAAACAAATTTAATATAATTTGTGACACATCTTAATATTATACTAAATCTGATCGAGACAATTAATATATGTAATACTAGGTTAGTTCATTTAAAAATGGAGAAAGTAAACATCATCGGAAGTAGACATAGTTGATAGCTCTGTCCTTAGCTGACTGACCTATTATACTATGGATGCTCTAAATGTTGACTCATTGAAGTATATATTTAATACTCCCTCTGTCCATCTTTTTGGCGAGATAAAGTTGGCCGTCGACTACTTGTGCGCTGGCTAGCTCTTGTCTCTCCGTCTATCCTCCAGTCATATAGGCTCTCTTTTCCGCAATAAATAAATTTAATATAATTTATGATATATTTTAATATTATACTAAATCTTATCAAAAGAAAACCTGTAATAGATTAGTTTATTTTAAAATGAAGGAAGTAAACATCGAAAGTAGACATCATCACATATATAGCTCTGTCATTAACTGAGTGGCTGCGGATGCTTTAAATGTCGACTCATTGGAGCATATATTTAATAGTAGAGCTAACTAATAGCTACTCCCTCCTTACTTATATGTTTGACGCCATTAACTTTTTTAAATATGTTTGACCGTTCGTCTTATTCAAAAATTTTTGTGAAATATGTAAAACTATATGTATATATTAAAGTATATCACTACAACAAAAATGCCTCTACGAAGCATTTTTCTAGTACTATAGAGATACTTTTCAAATGCCTTTATAATACTATAGAGGCATTTTAAAAAATGCATAATAAGTGTCTTACGGTGAATTGTCTCTACAAACGAAGAGGCATTTTACAAAATGTCTATAAGATGGTAGAGGCATTTTATAGAGACATTAAATTGTGTCACAACCATATGAAACCAATGTAAAAAAATAAAATATTTTCCCTTGTTTTTCGACAATCCTTGAACTCATGATCAATTGCACAATTCATTCTTATCTTCAAGGCACTAACCAACTCAACCCCAAGTCATTACTTATATGTTGTTGTCTTGAGTTACTTATATTTAATCATTTATTACATACTTTTATTCTAAGAAGTGCCTTACAAAGTCTTAAGAAAATGCCTTTATATATCAGGCACAGTTTAAAGTGCCGAAAGAATACCTCTACAATATAAAATCTAATAAAATATGCTGAAAATATTTCTAAAGTGTCTGTAGAGTAAAAGTTTTCTAGACATTTTTTAAAATGCCTCTATAAAATGTCTCTACACTATAAAACTCCTGATCTAAGAGGCAATTTGCAAAACGCCTCTACAAAAGTGTTTTTATATAAGGTTTTTGTTGTAGTGTATTTAACAATGAATCAAATGATAGGAAAAGAATTAATAATTACTTAAATTTTTTGAATAAGACGAACGGTCAAACATGTTTAAAAAAGTCAACGGCGTCAAACATTTTGGGATGGAGGGAGTACTACATAAGCTAATCTAAACATAGTATATATACAAGAGCTAATATGTATAATATTAGCTATAAGGTTATCTCTAATTTTTTTTCTCCCGTATTTCTCTCGCTTGTTTAATTAATACATTCACTTTGGAGAATATATAGAGTTACCTCTAATTTTTTCTCCCCTGTTTATCTCACATGTGTAATTAATGTATTTATTTTGGAGCATACGTAGAGTTAGCTCTTGCATGATTACTAGCACTCCAATTACAGTAATCTCTAGCTACTCACCAGCATGTTTCTAATTAACATTTCCTCTTCATACAAATACTACTTCCATCACAAAATAAATTGATTTATACTCTCTCTCCGTCCCAAAATAAGTGAGTGCACTTATTTTGAGATGGAGGGAGAAGCTACGAGCTTAAATATGGATATATATATATATATATATATATATAGCCAAGAAAATCAATTTAATTTGGAATGGAGGGTGTATTTATGTATACTAGAAATAGTGGCGCGCTACGCTGCGCCGGTTGATGATGCCAATGAACAAAGAATAAACATAATTGCGCAAACAGGCTCCAGAAAATTGCAAATTGAATGTGGAATTAATCATGATTGCTATAACATGTTGAAGACACTTACTGAGTACTAATTACCATTAACTTGTATACACAGAATATTGTATGCAAGTTTGCTTTAGTACACATCTGAAAGTAGAAAACTTTAGATGAAACAAAATAGTTTTGGTATATTATACATCCGTCCACCTCAGAAATTAAACATACTCACCGAATGGTTAAACTACCGTCTACCACTGGCTGAAGACGATCAGATCAGCTGTAATGGTAACTACCATCTGCCACTGGCGGAAGAGGATCAGATCAGCTCCAATGTTAAGTAGCACCGCAAACTTCGCTAGTAATCCTTCAATATTAAGAAAAGGAGATTAATCAATGCTTGACTGATTTGAATATTGACAAATTAAGCAACGATAATTTGTACAATCCCATAGGAAACTATATATACTACAGATATCCCACTCATTCAAAATTACAACACTTTGAGGGTTTGGTTATTTCTCTATCATATCAACTACGGTGAAAAGGAACCGCTAAACTTAAAAATGTTGAAAAGCAGCTCTATTTTTAATTGATGTAGGGCTAGGCAGTTGCGATAGTGATACTATAGTGAATTTTTCTTGCTGAAACATTGAAAGTTCTATTGCCAGAACAAGTGTTTCCATGCATATATAACAAAATCAATCTGTAGCATTTAGAAACAGTTAGATATGGTGAAGTGGCCAAGAAAACGTGATGCATCTATACTGATTACCCTGAATGCAAAATAGGAGTCATTGGCTGGAGATTAGTAGTTTGGGATGGATGAATCACCAGGATACATGAAGCCACATTTATCCTGTCATCTCGCTCCTTGGTGGGTGTGTGAAGCCATCTCTATTTCCGACAGCAAATGTTTTGCTACTGTGAACTGAAAACCAGTAATTCAGTTTTAGAAGAAGGATAACTATGTAGGAAAAAAGAAACATAATTATGGAAACTATAATAATTGCATTGAAAGAACTTTTGCGGAAGGTCTGAATGACTATAAAAGAACTAAAGAGCAATACCTCACCATAGAGAGTGATTATAGCGGAAGGGATGAAAAAAAATCTTACAGGTAAATGTACAACATACCAGCATATATACAACCCATAATTGACCATATTGGCCCATTCAATCATGTACCAGCAAGGAGCACTCCAAAAACGAAAAGGATCTAGTCCATCCAATCCAATGATCTAACATATTGCCAGGATAGGTATAACAATCCTCATACAAAAAATACTGATTTGCATTTCAACAGCTCAGTAGAAAATAATCATATATGGAAAATTAATAGGAGATATGGTTGCTGATTTGCATTTCATGGTAGGAATTTAAAGGAATTGTAGAATTTATAGATTTGTGTTATCCACTTGACTATTTAAATAAAAACCAACTATGTTTTTTATACTAAGTTATCTAAATATCCTTCTGTAGAACATGCAACCATTTCAAATTATTAAGGTTGCCACATCCTCTCCTTAGTGTAAGAAGAAACTTCCCAATTGAAGGTCACTGGACCTGGACAGAAAATAGGCAATTGCACCATGCATAGAAATATAGTATGAAAATATATTCATCTATTGGACTTGCAAACAAAAACTGAAGTCTGCTATTCCATATTGGGATCCAGATAATTACCTCATTGTGCAGGAAGGTACTGCAAAACATTTTCATCAGAAAGTAACAATTGCTTTTGTTCCCCATATTGCATTGAGTCGTAGATGTCAACTAATAATCTATTATGAATGGTTGCAAACCTGAAATTAGGAATAAATATTTTAATATCAGAATGCCCGCTATCACTATCAGTAAGTTCCAAAATGCTTGAATGAATCACACAATAGTATTGGGTAAGAAAGACCATAGATATTATAGCCTTCTATCATAATGAAGAAATAAACACGGATGGAAAATCAATAAAAAGATCCAAGGCCATAAAGAATTGTTGATCTATGGGCCTAGAATAAGCTTACTATGTAAAAAAGCATATAGAGATTAATAAATTAAGTCAATCAAAATGGAGATATAAAATAATGTACCTTTGGAGTGGCTAAAATCAAAGGTTGGTTGTGGACTTGTGGTAATATGCCAAGATTGTTAGGTTTACATATAAGCTTTGATGACGTTCATTAACATTGCCAATATAAGATTGTTCATAATAAACATCATCTATCTATTCTATACTATGTCATTCTGCCAATAAAATAGTGGGCAATGAATAAACCAATTAAATATGATTTTGATCTGTTGGAAAAGGAAGGACGTTGAGGAAACTACTACAGAGATACATAAACATGATATGTTACCATTAAACTGAACCTATAACTAATCTGATAAGCAATGTAATGACCACATATATCACCCTGGAGAAGACAACAAAAGGTCATATGTATGTCGAAATGGAAGCACAATGTCAACACATCAGTTAGCAAGTGGAAACTGCAAGAAGACGGTGCTATCTTTACTTATCACCCATGTGGAACTGAATGAGCAGGAAGCCTCATCGGGGGGCTAGCAATGTATATACCTGTATGCCATTAGGTGAAGGGCTCACAAGAGGATCAAGATCATGGATCCGGAGAAAGCGCTGGTGGAGGACGGGAGCGACCAGAACCTGCGTCACATTAACAGATGATGAAGTGAAAAAATAGGACTCAGTAAAGAGAGGAAATGGGGAGGGGATGGCACTGAGCGAGGTGCTCATGGAGAGGGAGAGGAGAGGAGGGTGTGGCGATGGCCTGCTGACTCCGTCCGGGCGATCGGATCCAGTGGAGGGGGAGGCCAAGGCCGATGAATCAAATGGTCGGAGAGGGTGAGGGAGGCAGTGGCGTGGCAGGGATGAAAGAGGAGAAAGGGCGGCAGCGGCGGCTCTCGTTCCTCTCTAGGGCACTGGATCCGCCGGCGAGGAGAATGGGGTCATCGGATCCGGTGGCCCCAGCCTCCTCATTGGGAGATCCGGCGGGAAAGAAGCGGCAATGGCGGCACGGCGAGATGGCTGGTTGAGGGAGTAGTGGCGGCGATGGCGGCACGGCGAGATGGCTGAGGGAGTGGAGGGGTTGAGGGAATGGAGGAGGAGGGAGTTGCGGCGGCGACGACGCACGCGAGGAAGGAGGAGGGCTAGGATGCGGCGCGATGGGAGGAGGAGGGAGAGGCGGCGCGCGTGGGGGAGGAGAGGACGGGTGGCTAGGGTTTGTACGAGTTGGGGAAATCCACACCGTCCGTTAGAGATCCAACGATCCCACGGGTGCGGAAGGGCCGCCACAGGGGGGAGCATGGACGGCCAAATCAACCCTATCTCAAGATCGGACGGTGGACATTGCGAGGACCAGCGCTTAATTAACCAAAAGTATGGGGTATATTTTGTAAAAGACGGCTGAGGTGGCACGCTAATCTTCAGCCATTCCCACGGCGTTTAAGTAAACTAATATGTTGCTTCAGAATGCTTACAATCAAAACTCAAACTAGCTTCAATCACTGCCTCAAACATGTAAAAACAATAAGATTTAATATATAAAAATGGTATCAGTATATTAACTTAGCATTACAAATACTACTCTCTAAATGAAAGTTTTGCTGTTGTGGACCACTTTTTGATAAAATGGATCTAAACACCAGTAGCAAAAAGTAGGCAAGTTGGCATTTGTCATTTGGGAGTCCATCGCAGCAAATTTGGACAAAAAAGCGTCGGGCCCCATGCATGAGAGAGGCAGCAGCAATTAATGGTAAAACTTTACCATTCATCTAAACACCAACTAGCAAAACTTTAATGCCAAATCTTTTGCCACCAAAACTTTTGCCAAAAAATTTTGCCACAACAAATTGATCTAAACATGCCCATAGTTGTTGAGAAACGTCCGAGGGTCTCCGGCTAGCTTCACAAATTGGTGTGCTAGTCGGTCTGGGTTCGAAGCCTTACATCTTCTATTTATTTGATATTAGATCATTCCATAATATTCCTTGTACATTAGAGATTGTATTGATGTGCTAACGCCATGTTTAGTTCCAAAGTTTTTCTTTAAACTTCCAACTTTTTCATCACATCAAAACTTTCCTATACACGCAAAGTTCTAACATTTCCGTCACATCATTCCAATTTCAACCAAACTTTCAATTTTAGTATGAACTAAACACAGCCTAAAACAAAGTAAATTAGAAAAGCCACTTTCAGTTATCTAAAACCATAAATCCCATTTTATTGGTGGCCTCTACTTTTTACTCCTAACAAATTATTGACGACCTCATCCTACACCATGCAGTATAACATATGCGACCAACACAAGTCCCACGTGTCATCTTACTACTGGATAAGCTCACTAGTGCCTAGTGATAGCTACAATACGTGGCATCTCGCCTAATCAGTCCACGTCATCACTCACCACCCCCATCACGCAACCCCACCCCAATCACTCACTCACCACCACCAACCAACCACAGTACTGCTCGTGCTCGTGTCGTGCACTGCGACGCCGACCAGTCAGTGCTCGCCGCCGCCGCCGGCGACGATGTCCTTGATCCGGAGCATGAGGTCGCGCGCCTCGGCGAACTCCGGGAAGATGTAGAAGGCGTGGATGGCGTCGGGGTAGTCCAGCACGCGCACCGCCTTCCCCTTCCCGCGGAGCGTCTCGCAGTAGCGGCGCTGCCAGTCCTGGAGCGGGTCGTAGCCGCCGATCACCACCGTGGCCGGAGGGAACGCCGGGGAGTCAATGCCGGCGGCGCCGGCGGGGGAGGCCGCGTGCGCGGCCTCGTGGGTGCGGTCGGCGCCGGGCGGGAGGAACGCGCGCCAGAGCCAGTCGGTGCGCGGGACGGAGACGATGGGCGCGCCGACGAGGCGGAGCTCGGCGGGGGTGCGCTCCTCGCCGCCGAAGAATGGCTGGATGGCGATGAGGCCGGCGAGGCGGAGGTTGGCGAAGGTGGTGGAGGCGAGGGCGTAGCGGCGGGCGACGTGGTGCGCGATGTTGGCGCCCGCGCTGTCCCCGGCGACGAAGCAGCGGGTGACGTCGAGTGGTGGAACGTCGCCGTCGTCGGCGGCGAGGGGGTGGTTGTTGGGGTCGTCGAGGAAGCGGAGCGCGGCGAGGCCGTCGTCGTAGGGCGTCGGGTAGCGGTGCTCCGGCGAGCGGCGGTAGTCGACGGACAGCACGGCCGCGCCGGCGTACCTGGCGATGCGTCGGCACGCGGCGTCGTAGGCGCGCGACGCCGCGGACAGGTACGCGAACCCGCCGCCGTGGAAGAACACCACGACGGGCAGCGGCTTCGTCGCGTCGCCGGTGCCGCCGTCTCCTCCGGAGGGGCAGGGGTAGAAGAGGCGGGCGCGGAGCGGGATCGCCGGGTCGACGACGACGTCGCGCGACGCGACGCCGTTGCGCGGCGCGGCGGAGGGCGGGACGTGCGGGTCGAGGAAGTTTAGGAGGCGGCGGTTGATGGTGCCGTCGGCGCGGCACGTGGCGTCGGTGAGGCACCCCGCGGCGAGGATGGAGAGGCGCGTCCGCCACGCCATCGGCGGCGCCACCCCCTTCTTCGTCGGCTTCTCCATGGCCGTGCCTCTCGATTCGGACAGCCGAGGTGAGCTGTGCTACTGAGCTAACTGAGGTAGTGAGAGGTTTGTCTGATGCGGAAGCGGAAGCGTGGGAGACTGGGATATTTATGGGAGGAGAGAGGTGGCTGACGGGTGGGACCATAGCCACGCTGCCGGCCGGGGAGCTCTACTGGCCTGTGACTGTGGTCGTTTGGTGGTTCTGAGAGTTAATTCCTCCCGCCCGCAAAACGAATTGATTTATTAGTACACAAATTACTATGAAGGTGCCCCGCTTATGAGTGGACACTTATATTATATTATTGAAAGATAAGTTTTTTTTTCAGAAATTTTGTCTTATAGGTTATAGGCAAACTAAAGTTTAGATAATATTATTTTATAATAATTTAAGGGTTCTATTTTTTTTTCTTAAGGTATCTTTAAAAACCATTCAGAAACTTTTGAGTAGGAGATGGATTAAGTACTTACGACTTTTGAATTATGTTTTTTCTCTCTAGTTAATAAGAAACTATTGCTAGTTAATTATCATACATTCCATCTATATACATACCGTGTAGTATGGCCGCAAATGAAAAATACGAGTGCAAGATACTCAAAATTCTTGTGATTAAATCGTCTCACGAAGGCGCATGATGTAGTAATAAAGGGAGGAAAGCATATGCATGGAAAAAAGAAGAAAGGGGAAAATGAAAAAAGGGAGGGGAAGCATACGTACCCACGTACGTAGGTGCATACCTATGCCGCGGGAGGAGAGGTGGGACCTCGTAGTATTTAGTTTGTTCTAATATCAATTTAATCTAACGGTTTATAATATTGGACGTACCGATTTAAGTGAAAATCAAGTAATAGATACTTTGATTTTTTTTTCTTAGAATTTATAATATTTGCCATAATTTATTAGAGCGCCACGTGGCAGCTTGAGAGTATTTTAAGGAATTTTAAAGGACTTAACACATGTAATTAGAATATTAACCGTGCAATATATATAGGGGACATATGTAAAATTTGTTCCAGCTTCGTTTATGTTTATATACATGTAGAGAGAAAATAATTTTGTGGCTAGCAAGCCATTAGATGTCTAATTAATAGCAATTAATTTTGACACCTATTTACAATTATTCAGAGTAGATCTTACATATTCATCTTACGACTTTGATGATTCGTTGATCACCAATTTACTGATTACCATGACTCGCATGAAAAAAAATATGTACAACTTAAGGTTTAGAGGTTTAGGATAGCTGAAATTGATGAACTATCTAATTTATGAGATAGCTATTTGAGGGTATAAACGAATGAATTGACTTCTAAAAAGTTAAAATGTTGTCTAAAGAAGACACCATTTAAAAACTTGGAAAGCGTGCGAACAAAAATCTAAAATATGAAATGGGAAAAAAAAGAGAGGGCCTTAAACTCCCTTTATCACCCTTGCCATCGTTAGAGTTCTATTTATATTCATCAATATTGCGCTCACATTTATAACATAATGATTCCTTTCACATGTACGAACAAATAGTACAAAATCCAAATACGACATAACACAAATACAATATAATTATTATGTAATAAACTCTCAGTTTCAGCTTAAACAGAACTAAGTGTTGGGAAAAACACAACCCATGGTGCTTAATTATTCCCTTGCTTCATCACACATTTAATTTTCTTCTCATGTTATTAAAAAAATTAATCATCTTCATATATGATTTGATATGTGGAAAAGCGGTAGCTAGCACTACAGCGGTTATGATCACCTTAGATGTTTCACACACTACGTTTTGTCACGCGTGCGAAAAGTAAAGGTGTAGACGTGCATTGTGCAGCGGGCAAAAAGAGAATTTCAGACGCTTTATTTATTAGAAAAAAATACATCCGATGATTATAATAATAGGTCCGCCGGTTACAATGTAAGTGTAAATTAGTTAGATTTTTAAATTGTTAATTTAATGGGTACATAATAAAATGGTGTAGTCCTTATTTTGATACAGTACATTGCTTGAGAATAATAGACCAATGTAATAAAAAATAGATCCGAGGATTTACATAATGGGGCCATCAGTTTAAGTGCACATATAAATTAGTTAATATAGATCTTAAATTGTTTATTTAATAGGTACACAATATAATTATGTAAAATTTATTTTAAAATAGTGCATTATTTGAAAATAATAGTACAATGTAAAGAGTACACCGGTTTAAGTTATATGATGGCAGATTTTTTGTTTATAAAATTATGATTATTTAGAAAAATATCCATTATATATATAGATGGAAAAAAAAGGAAAAAAGAAAAAGGGAAGGAAGTGCACGTATGTACATACGTACATATACCTGCCAATGTGTGGAAGGAGGATATGCAGGACCCCATGGTATTTAGTTTGTTTTAAGATCGATTTTATCTAACGGTGTATAATATTGGACCAATCAATTTAAGTGAAAATCAAGGGGTAAATGTTTTGTTTTTTTCTTAGAATTTCTAGGATTTTCTCTAATTTATTAGAGCGCCACGTGGTGGCTTGAGAGCGTTTGTAGGAAGTTTAAAGGACTTTTAGTATATAATAGATAATAGATTAATTAATTAACTAATTATTACTCCCCTCCGTTTTAGGTTATAAGATGTTTTAACTTTGATCAAAGTTAAATTGTTTCAAGTTTTATAAGATGTTTTAACTTTGATCAAAGTTAAATTGTTTCAAGTTTGACTAAATTTATAGACAAATATAGTGATATTCATAATACCAAATTAGTTTTATTAAAGTAATAACTAAATATATTTTTATAATAAATTTATCTTGGGGCGAAAATATTACTATTTTTTTCTATAAACTTGGTCACATTTAAAGTAGTTTGACTTTGACCAAAGTCAAAACATCTTATAACCTGAAACGGAGGGAGTAGGTAAATTTTTGAAGAAATAGATTAATACGATTTTATTTATAACTTTTCTATACGAAATTTTTCTGAAAAGTACACCATTTTGGCAGATTGAGAAACGTGCATACACAAAACAAGAGATAAGGCCTTGTTTAGATTATAACTATTTTCTTTCAATTTCCAACTTTTCCATCACATTGAACTTTCTACACACACAAACTTCCAACTTTTCCGTCAAATCATTCTAATTTTTTCAAACTTCCAATTTTAACGTGGAACTAAACACGGCCTAAGTAGGGAACAATTCTCACCGAACACAGCAGCTACTCCCTCCGTCCCATTTTAAACACAGTTATGACTTTCCGTATTCAATTTTGATCGTGTGTCGTATTTGAAACTTTTTATAATTAATAATTTTATTCTTATTTGATAAATAGTATTTTATACGTGATTTATGTTTTTAATTTAAAAATATTTTTAAATAAGATGGAACATTAAAATTGGACAATGGATAGGTGTCGGTCGGTGTGGCCGCCGGCGGCGGCGGCAAATGGTTAATTACAGCGAGGTGGCCATTAACTGCTATCTACTTCTACTGACCAGCTATATGGCGCATATGGGGAGAGTTAATGGGAGCAACTACTGGTGTGTGTAATGAGTTCGCAGATGCACGCACTGTGCGTCTACCTGCTGGCTGCGGGCGGCCGTGGGTGGGAGCGCGAGACCAGCGCAACGGCAGGCAGCACACGGGTTCCGCCTTCCGCGCGCGGCGCCGATGGTGTGATGCGCCAGCGACGCATGTGGGTCGCCTCCAGTACCGTCCGCTAACATGTGGGCCCTTCAAATGACTGATTCTGTAAATCTTTTGGGCAAGCTCCATCTCCACTTTCATCTCTCTTGGAGTTGGAGCTCAGCCAAATAGTTTCAGCTCCACCTAAAATAGAAGAGGAGTTGGGTGGAGCTATCTCACAGAGAGGTGTGGTTGGGTTTAGACAGCTCTACAACTCCACTACAGACCCAACTTGTAAAGCTAAATTTAGAAGTTGGAGCTCTATCAAACAGGCCATCTATCTAGCGGTTCCACGTATCCGTGATGCACATCAGATAACAGTGTTGTAGAGGGGATATCCGGATCGAAGCACAGCACATGATCATTCTATCATCTTGTAGTTTGGATCATTTAAATATAAGGTATAACCACCCCTAACCCAAACACTAAGAAAATAATTATTATCATCTTGTAGTTTGGATCATCCTAATAAATACGATGCATATATCCAATAGAATTAGATAACATGAGAGTAGAGGATTTTAAAAGTAATAATTTAATGGAGAATGAGTCATAGTTAATTACTTACATGTATGTATATTCTATAGTATTATGGAATATTAAGAAAAGTGGTTGTGTCATAATTATATTATCGAACGAATGGAGGACATCCTGCAATCTCTTCCTCCATCTACTTGTACGCATGCACTGATACACCGCGTGGTAGAGTTTGCTAGAATTATCTGGAGTCTGTAGTCTGTACAGGTTTAACAAGAAGTGAAGGATTTCACACCACTGGCAGAGAAACCATTTTTAGTCGGTCCACCAGATTTCACAATAGTTTCGATTGTATTAAAAATTAAGACTAAAAATATTTTTAGTCCCGGTTTGAAAGCTCTGAGGAATTTTTTGATCACTAAAGATCTATTTATAGTCTCGGTTGGTAACACCAACCGGAAAAAAAGATAGATATAAGCTTTACTCCCGGTTGATGTTACCAACCGGGACTAAAGATCTATTTTTAGTCCCGGTTGGTAACACCAACCGGGAAAAAAATCGATATAAGCGGGGTGGTTGCACGCGGATCGGATTAATACAATCTCCTCTCCTTTTTTTTTACTCATCTCCTCACAGAGTCACCCTTATCTCTTCCTCTCCCTCCTCCCTTCCTCTCCTCCTCTCCCTCCTCCCCACCTCCCTCTGCAACGGCAGGGCGCGGCGCGGCGAGCGGAGGGCCAGGCGAGGCGGCGTGGCGACGCGCGGGCGGCTGGCGGCCTCGCGGCGACGGCCGGGGACGCGGCGGGCGGCGCGCGGCGACTGCCGGCCGACGCGACGGCGCGGCGCACGGAGGGCCGGGCGAGGCGGCGCACCGGCGCTGGCGGCTGGCAGCGGAGCCGGGGATGCGGCAGGCGGCGCGCCGGCGGCCGCCGCGGCAGCAGGCCGTTCGTCTTCTCTCTTTTTTTTTTGTTGAGATTCTGTGATTCAGATCTGAGACGATTTGTGTGTGATGTGAATATGTGATGTATTTGTGATGAATTTTGTAAAAGTTGTGATGTAATTTTTTTAAGATTTTGTGATGTATTTAGAAATATTGATTTGAGAATTTGGAGACTATTCGGGGATGATTGATTTAGGATTTTGGGATAGGATAGAGTGAATCAATTAATTAAAAACAATGAAGAAAAGAATAGAATAAAGTAGCAATCGGAGCTAGCCAGCTAGCCTCTTTAGTCCCGATTACCTACTCTATCTTTAGTCCCGGTTGGTGCTAAAAATAGATTTTTACTTTCGGTTTTTTTACCCGGGACTAAAGATAACGATCTTTAGTCCCGGATTCATAGTCCCGGTTGGAAAACCGGGACTAAGGGGGGTTACGAACCGGGAGTAAAAACTCCTTCTCCACCAGTGCACGTTGGTTTTCTATAGCAAGGTCAATTAACCTCTTAATATTACTTTATCTTTTTCTTTGGTTTTTAACGATGAAAATAATAGTATTCCCTTTTCCCTCTTCCTTCGTGTTCTCTCCACATGAATAAAGGATATGATTTACCTTTTAACTCGCTACAACTGTAACGTTTTAGGGACCAGTAATCGTGCACGTGCAATGCACGCTACTCACAATATGTATTGCACAAAATTACATTCAAGATGTAAAAGACAAAAAACAATTAAGATTTTATTATTGCAATGATTAAGACTTTTACATTCAATTTGAGAAGCATACATCAGTATAGAAAACCTTCCTACCAGAAGTTAATTAACAGTTGAAGGCCTTACAAACTCTGAGATGAAATCTAATGGGTAAATCCGAGATGCAATCCAAATGGTAAATCTGAAATAAAAAAACAAAAGTTAAGCGGAGGACATTATCCATATCAAATCCATTGAAAAGTCATGCATGTGAAATCATGTGTAGCAACATTCTGGACTTTGGTGAACATATCTCGGGAAACTGACATTCATTTCTTTTTATTATGATTGAGCTGAGGGATCAATCAGTGACTCAGTGTACAGTAACAGTATACTTACTAAAAATGCAAAGGTCAGCTAATTAAAAAATATAACCAGAACATTCGGTCTGATAATTTTGGTCTGTTTTTGGACTCAATACTTTAACATTTTTTGGTAATTAGAATCTGGGTACGTGTACTGGCCACATGGAATATATTGCCGAGGGATCAAGCATACTGTAATATATTAGCTGCTTACCTCCTCATGAAATTTGCCATTGGCTTACAACAAATTCAGATATAAATGAAATGTGCATATTATTAGTGCTTTCAGAAAGTGGCATGAGAGCTCTTTTGATATTTGTGTAGAAATAGATAATATAGCAGAAGAGTATCAGTAGCCTAAACTTTTCAGAAATCCATTGCATGTGAAAGTTTGAGACCCTCTTTAGTTTAGATGGTAATAAAACTTTTAAGTCACTATCACATTGGATGTTTGGACACTAATTATAAATATTAAACATAGAAGATTAATAAAACCCATCCATAATCTTGGACTAATTCGCGAGACGAATCTATTGAGCCTAATTAATTCATGATTAGCATATGTGATGCTACAGTAAACATTATCTAATTATGGATTAATTAAGCTTAAAAAAATTGTCTCGCAAACTAGCTTTCATTTATGTAATTAGTTTTTGTAAATAGTCTATATTTAATACTCTAAATTAGTGTCTAAATACAGAGACTAAAATTAAGTCACTGATCCAAATACCACCTAAATCTCATAGCAAATGAGCAAATCCTGACAAGGATGTCAGATCAACATTCAAGATATACGCCTAATCGTGCAAGTGCAATGCATGTGCAACATTTATAGCAAACAACTGATGTCATGTTCGCATAATCTAGGACATGCTTATTTTCCATCATCAAGAAATACGTGGAGATTTTGATGTGCCATTGTTTTTATTGACAGAATAGTAGAAAAAATTCTACCATTGGAGATTGATTTATCGCAAGGAGCAGGATAATTTGGAGATGGCAAATCACAATAAAAAATAATTAATCTTACCAGCTGTAACCAACTGCATTTCCAGCCACTATAGGATCATCTCCAAACCTCCAGTTTTGATATTTTGGCTATGATAATAGGTCTCGAGCAAGCAAGCTGTTGTTGCAACGCTTTTAGCTTCAAGAGAAACGAAAATGGCGACAAACTAGATGCGTGCTAAAGAGGCCATCAATAACAAAAAAAAAATACTTAGCAAGATTTACAAAATGACCAGAGAGCCATAAGCTGACCTTATCCCTCCCAAGGTTGCGCTCCCGGGAACAAAAATGAGATAATAGCAAGTTTTACCAGCAAGATGCGTGAAATGAACAATAACTCATTGCACATATTTCAGTTGGCAACTAAACATTGAAGTTTCTAGGATAAAATTTAGGGGAAAACTTACTGCCACTCTGCCAGCATGCATATGGGAATTTGTCTGCGCAAGCTGCCAGATAGCGAGCCGTAGCTTCTAGTCAATTGCTTCTCATCTCTATGATCTTGCTGTATGCACCAAAACAAAGCAAAAATCGAGTCAAATCAAGAGCACATAGCATCAAAAGCCACAGCCACTCAAAACCTCAAACAGAAGGGATGAATTGATGCAAGGAATCAGGTGGTTTCAGGGATGTACTCACTCACTCCTGGAATTGGCACAAAATTCAGAAAATATATCACCGTTAGCGAGCAGGCCCATCTCTCAGATTAGTAGCAATCTCAGAGATCAAAGATTAAAAGAGAGATGGGATCTTGCCTTGACCAGCCGCGCGATTCCCTCCTCGTCCGGTCCGCATGCTCCATGGGTGTACCTCCTCACTACAGCCCCGCCCTTGGATATGGATATGGAGCTCACACCGTTCGCAAAACCTCCTCCTTGGCGCAGCAGCAATGGCCGCCTCCGTCTCCGCCGCTGGCAGCGCTAGGATGGCGACCTGGTGGAGAACAAGGACGGCGCCCTCCATGGGTAGCTTATCTCAATAGAGGAGGTGCAGTGGCGTCCATAACGGGAGGCGGCACCGTTACCAGAAGGTTGGCGCGGCGGCGGCATCATCGGGCGGATGCCACGGCCCGAAGATAGCGCGATGGCGTCATGGCGATGTCACCGCGCGTCCGCTGGGTGGGGATGGGGAATCACCGCTCAATCGCTGAATTACTGAGTTGACCAGACGCGTTGCAAGACACAATCCTCCACATCCGTGTTCAGCCGTTGGATGGATAGATCGAATGGCTGAGAAAGCAAAGTTGATTTCACCCGTAGTATTGGAAGGGGGCAACTCCTCCTTTTTATATTAGTATAAGATGAAATAGCTCAAGAGCTCCACCGTTTTTCCCCAGGTACAGTGTAAACCCAGACACTCATTATATACACATATCTCCTTGTCCAATGAGTATCCGAAAGCGTGTAGAATTAAATCTTACGAGTACTTTTTCTTTCAGTCATATTTATCGGACGAGTCCTAACAATCTAGGGCACATTATCTATTTTCTATCTGAGAACAGATAGAGAATGTTCGACCGATTTTTTCCCTCAAAACTTTTAAATTTTTTACCGCCAGATATTCTTTAAGATTCTTAGTAGAGATCAAAAGAAAAATATCGTGTGCACGCTAGTGGAGGATCAAAGCCATGACCACCCGCTTGCTTGGTAGCCACACTCTAGCCATGTAGATTGCCATGTATTCTTAGACCGTGTTTAGATTCAAACTTCCAACTTTTCCGTCACATTAAATGTTTGGACACATGCGTAGAGTATTAAATGTGGACGAAAAAAAATCAATTGCACAGTTTGCATGTAAATCGCGAGACGAATCTTTTGAGCCTAATTGCGCCATGATTTGACAATGTGGTGCTACAGTAAACATTTGTTAATGATGGATTAATTAAGCTTAATAGATTAGTCTCGCAATTTACAGGCGAAATCTGTAATTTGTTTTATTATTAGTCTATGTTTAATACTTTAAATGTGTGTCCGTATACTTAAAAAAATTGACATACGAACTAAACGCAGCCTTATTAGATATGGGCATATACACATTACAGTTACGTGTTATTTATAATTTAATTGCATTACAACTATATAATTATATTTGGAAGTTTGTTTTTTTAAGAAAATGTTGTATGGATACTCTCTTCCTATCTTGCTTAGGCATGGGTAAGGATTAACTAGCCCAGCTGAGCTAAGCTCGAAGCAGCAAGCGTTGTTGTTTTGTTTGTAGAGCAAATTAAGGGTGTCTTTGGTTGGAAAGCAGATTTAAAAGTCATAGCTGCTTCTACCCAAAAGTTGCTTTTGCTCTGGTACAAACTGAAAACACCTCCACCCCTGCTTTCAGCTGTTTTTGATCAAGTATTTACCTACCTGCTATTAGTTATGATGCATACCGGTTCGTTCTTTGCTTCCCCATCGCCTCTCACCGTATCGTTCCTCACGCGCTGCTTCGCCCTAGGGTTGGGGCACCGCCGCCCCTCCACCCGTCGCCAGCACTTTGGCCAGCGCACCGCCCTGACCGAGCAGCCCCAGCGAGCTCGGGCATCCCATGATGACGAGAGGAAGAAGATCCAATGTGTGTATGACATGTAGGGCCCGCTTATAAGCGGGACTAGTTATTTCAAAAGCCATAGTTGTTGAACCAAACGAGTTTTTCCAAAGGCCACAACCCATATTCTAGAGCTGCTTTTTAAAAAGCTACAGCCCACAGCTACTTTTTCAAAAGCCACAGCTCAACCAAACATACCCTAAACTAACCAGTGATGTTGATGCAAGCGCTCGCTTGCTTGCCAACACGAGACAGACGAATATTGGCTCTTAGTTCTCACCGCCGTGAGCAAGTTTTTGGTGGTGTTTGAATCTCCTGAAGATGAAGACGAACATAAAGATTAAGTGTTTTACGTAAAACGAGGTGGTAATAACGTGTGATTAATTGAGTTTTAATTATTACAAACTTGAAAAGGGATTAATTTGATATTTTAGAAAAACTTTCATATAAAAAGTTTTCGCACGAAACTGTATCTCATTTCGCAGTTTGAAAATTGTGCCACTTTTATCCAAAAGTTTATCCAACTTTTGTGTGTGGTTACCGATTATAGCCTAGATTGCTTAACAAAACATTTTTTTTTCTATATATCAAATGGCTCTCCTGGCTTTACTGCCCCTAAAAATATCACATATCCTCCTCTTAGAAATCCTCCTCTTAGAAGTAAGTATGAGTATTAGGGAATAGGGAATGGGGAGTAAATTTTCAACTAGTAGCTAGCTGGCTTAATTAGCTGGCATCCGGTGATCGTTTAGCCATATCTAGATTGTTGTATTTGCAAGACTTCCCATTAAAGGTCGTCCAACGTTACTTTTGTGGTTCCTTTTGGCGTTTAACCTTCCTTTTTTCTTTTCCCTACATTTTCTACTGAATACAGTGGACCCGATTTTTTTTTTTGACATATATACATAGCAGCTAGCTGTGAGATTGGCAGAAACGGAGGATTCGTGTGCTTGTTAGCTGTGAACAACGAGTGAGAATCGATTCATGCCAAGAGAATTGATGCAAACGCCGTGCCAACTCCAGTAAACGTAGTAATAACTGCTAGTAGCTGCCAACATATGTACATAACCACTTAACCTGTGTCTTTGCGTGGAAGTAACCACGTACTGCATGATCCCGTTGTATAAAAGTCATGCTAAATTGTTGAATCATTGTAGTAACGATGTATGAGATCATGGACTCTTTATAAGCGCTTTATAATGTGCAAGATTAAGCGTGTAAGTGTAGAAAAGAAAAGGTAATTGCAAGATTTCAGTTGACTTTAAGTAACCTTCAAACTCTGGATCATGGAGATGGAAAAAGAGAAGAGGTAGGGAGATGACGAGGACGATGATGACGGTAGGGGCGGAGCTATCGTACATGGGGTGCCAGGTACCTGATTTAGATAGGCCATCTATTTTTATCATATATGCATCCCCTCTTAATCTAAACTCAGATACATGTATCAGTTTAACTCGATCTAAAGTAAAGTAAAACAAGCAGGTAGCACCTCTCTATTTAGTTCTAGCTCTGCCCCTCATGGCGGCAATGACGATAGCCACCGTAGGTGGTGGCGCACCACCGACACATCATAATTACTAGTAGTAGTAGGAGAAGGCAAAGAAGTAAGCACTCCCAGAGTCTCTCATGCATAGAAAGAAAGAACATATCCTCCAAGTATCACTCTCTTCTTTTAGATGAAGAAGGAACACGGTAGCCTTCACTCCTTCAACCTTTGCACATGAGTTCCTACAAAACGTACCATTCAAATACAGAAATAAAGTAAACTCAGAGCATAGATAAAACCCACCCTAATAGCAACACACTTAAGGAAAAAAAAATAAATTTATGGCCAATCTGTTGCTACCATCATGACAACCATAGTACTCCTTCCGTTTCAAAATGTTTGACACCGTTGACTTTTTAGCACATGTTTGATCATTCGTCTTATTCAAAAAAATTTGTGAAATATGTAAAACTATATGTGTACATGAAAGTATATTTAACAATGAATCAAATGATATGAAAAGAATTAATAATTACTCAAATTTTTTGAATAAGACGAATAGTCAAACGCGTACTAAAAAGTTAACGGTGTCAAACATTTTGAAACGGAGGGAGTATGAAAAATAGACCCATTACAGTGACCAACTACAAAATCGTATTTTTAAAGAATTCGTCGAATATGGTAAAGTCATCCCAAAAGATTTGCTAGACAAGGAGAAAGGGTAACTTGGGACAACCTTAACTAACGGTTAGTGAAAATTAACATGTTCTACAATTAATTAGGGAGTAAATATTAGGAGAAGGGTTGCATTAGTGATTATTTTATAGCCAGCATTTTAATGAGAATCATTCACATGGTCTGATAATATTGATGAAAATAAATTGTGCATGATTTAGTTAACACAAAATAAAGGTAATTATATCCACTTTGTAATTTACTAGTGAAAGTGCATCTAACACTCTAAGTAGATTTTGGTTGATTAATAATGAAACGGTTAAGGGACTAACAAGTTTATCAAGGTGTGTGCAGATAATTAGTTCTAGGATGCTTAACTTTGCATGAAGACTCTCACAAATAGAATGGAAAAACAGAGCAAGGATTCAAAGATGAATTTATATTTATTTTATCTTTTGCTCTTGATTCTAGGAAAATCGTACTATCTAGAGGATTCCAAATGGTTGCCTCAGTCAATCTTAAGGGCTATGATTTAATATTTTTAGAAGAGAGAAATATTTTCACAACACTTGCATGAACTCAGGTGTCAATGGCAAAGCCTGCCCCAAACTTCATGGTGTTTTGGTCTGAACTTCTGGGTGGCTATTTTCCAGCCAGGTGCTAAAGTGTTGGCTGGAAGTTCCCACCTTTTCAATTCAAATATGTGAGTAACGGCTACATTACGTCATGGGGTGAGGGATAAATTTCCCATACCTCTCACAGCTCCTTTGGATCCACTTTCATTTTTCCACTTTCCTTGCCTCTTCCATCTTGTTCTTGAGTTTCCACGGTGATTTGAGTGTGAATTTTGGGGTGGTGGTGAGGGTTGGTGTTTGTGAGATGGCTAGGAGGATCTAAGCACATGTGGATCATCGTCAAGTTGCTAGAGGGTAACCTCTTAGATGGTTAGGTGTCGCCCATGACATCCATCCTCAAGCCATGGATTGACACCGAGCAAGTTTGTAAAGGTGGACCCCACATCCGAAAGGAAAATAGGTAGTCCTATGTGGGCAGACCGGGTGGCGTGCAAGCAGTGGTAATTGTTGTTGAATGTGGGCTTTGCACGGCATGATTGGATGGGGTTCTACTATCCTAAAGCTCATCTTGGATTGGGAAGGAGTCCATCTATAAGTTCCCCACGCATTGAAGCTTTCCAAAACAAGGAATTTGAAGATGAAAAAGGAAAAGATTCAATTCGGATTCGGTTTGGGCCAGCCAGGACATAGCTGGACTAAAATGCTTGTTTCTCTCTCATCTGGAGTCTGTCTTGGATGTATGTGTACTTGTTGGAAAGATAAATTCATGGCACATGTGACGGACAGGGCCCATGACTCAAAATCCTTCTGGTCTCAACGCAAAGGCAGAAACAAAATGTTGGCAATTTTCCAGATTATGTTGTATTTGATTTCTAGTTAGTTTCTAACCTATGTAATGCCTATATATACCTTTGTAGATGGTCCAAGATGGTAGATCACATTTATTCTAATGAAAACTGCAACATGGTTTCTCTTGTTCTTCTCCTAGGTTTTGTTCCGCCATCGCCAAACTAGAGAGGAATTGGGAGTTTGCCATAGATAGTTTTGCTTTCCCTTGCAAGGAATTATTGGGCTAATGTGTCCACTTTTGGTTAAAAAAAAGATCGAGCACCGAGAAACCAGTTGGTTAAAAAGAGTAGTAGGATCATGTGCTTTTTATTCAATCCAAGTAGTAGGCCATTCTCAATCGCATGACCTTTCAAATAGTTAATAGCCCATCCTAACTTAATATCATATTGCAAAGTACGAGTAACTAATTGAAAAAACACACATATTCATCCAATTTGAAAGTGATAAAACCATGGGCAGATCCACCGCCCATCAACCTTGAGTAATCGTCCTGGGCTCGTCAGCTGGACGATAGAATTTGAATGTTTTTCGATGAATTGGTCACAAATTTCTCATAGCAAACACTCGATATAACAAGATTTGTCTAGGTTCAAAATTTTTTCTGATATGTGATGGAATAAAATCAATCACTCGATGACAATTGACAGCTAGCATGATGTAGGATTAAAAAGAGAGGTAACTAATGACTCCTAGTCTTGATCGATGACAACTAGCATGATTAGGACTAATTAGTAAATACTATTATATTATTTTCATGTACAAGTGATGGTTATTTGTAGCTGGTACTAATAAGAATGATCCTACAGATTTAGATAGCATTAGTGAAACACAAATGTAGTCATTTAATGACTACAGCTACAACGTTCAAACCCTTCTTCTTTTAGATGAAGAAGGAACATGGTAGCCGAGTTTCTACAAAACCATTCAAGTACATGAATAAAATAACTCAGCGTAGATAAAACTCACCCTAATAGCAACACACCTAAGGAAAAAAAATTATGGACATCCAATCTGTTGCTACCATCACGACAACTATAGTATGAAAAATAAACCCATTATGGTGACCAACTACATATCGTAGTTATGAAGAATTTGTCGAATGCGGTAAAGTATCATTCCAAAAGATTTGCTGAACAACTTGAGACAACCTTAATTAATGGTTAGTGAAAATTAACATGTTCTAGAATTAATTAGGGAGTAAATATTAGGAGAAGGTTTGCATTAGTGATTATTTTATAGCTAGCATTTTAGTGATGATGATCATTCACATGGTCTGATAATACTGTTGAAAATAAAATCTGCATGATTTAGTTAAGGCAAAATAAAGGTAACTATATCCACTTTATAATTTATACTAGTGAAAGTGCATCTAATCCTCTAAGTGGATTTTGGTTGATTAATAATAAAACGGTTAAGGGACTAACAAATTTATCAAGATGTGTGTAGATAATTAGTTCCAGGATGCTTAACTTTGCATGGAACCTCTCTACAAATAGAATGAAAAAGCAGAGCAAGGACTCGGAGATGCATTTATATTTATTTTATCTTTGCTCTTGAGTCTAGGAAAATTGTACTATCAAGGGGATCCAAATGGTTGCCTGTGTCAATCTAAAGTGCTATGAGTTCACATTTTTAGAAGAGAGAAACATTTTCACAACACTTGCATGAACTGTAGTGTCAATGGTAAGATATGCCCAGAACTTCATGGCATTTTGGCTCGAACTTCCGGGTGACTATTATTCTAGCTAGGTGCTAAGTGTTGGCATGACCTTTCAAATAGTTAATAGCCCATCCTAACTTAATATCCCATTGCAAAGCACGAGTAACTAAAAGAAAAACACGCATATTTATCACATTTGAAAGTGATAAAAAACCATGGGCTTTGAAAGTGATAAAACCATGTGTGGATCCACCACCCATCAAACTTGAGCGATCACCCTGGGCTCGTCGACCTGACGATAGAAATTGAATGTTTTCCGATGAATTGGTCACAAATTTCTCATAGCAAACACTTGATATATATAGGACTAAAAAGGAAGTAACTAATGACACCTAGATAGATGAGAACTAGCATGATTTAGGACTAATTAGTAAATACTATTATATTATTTTGATGTATAAAGTGACAGTTGTTTGTAGCTGGTAATAATTTGGATGATCCTACAGATTTAGTGAAACATGAATGTAGTCAATTAATGACTATAGCTACAACATTCAAACCCTTCCTAAATTGAATCTTTTCAAATCCCACCAGATATTTCATCAAAATCAAAATTAAGAGACTAACAAGTTTATCAAGATGTGTGCACATAGTTAGTGCCAGTATGCTTAACTTTGAATGGAACCTCTCTACAAATAGAATGAAAAAGCAGAGCAAGGACTCGAAGATGCATTTATATTTATTTTATCTTTGCTCTTGAGTCTAAGAAAATCAAACTATCAAAGGGATCTAAATGGTTGCCTGTGTCAATCTGAAGTGCTATGAGTTCATATTTTTAGAAGAGAGAAATATTTTCACAACACTTGCATGAACTCAGGTGTCAATGGTAAGGTTTGCCCGGAACTTCATGGCATTTTGGCTCGAACTTCGGGCGACTATTTTTCTAGCCAGGTGTTAAGTGTTAGCATGACCTTTAAAATAGTTAATAGCCCATTCTAACTTAATATCCCATTGCAAAGCACGAGTAACTAAAAGAAAAACCCACATATTATCCCATTTGAAAGTGAGAAAAAACCACGGGCTTTGAAAGTGATAAAACCATGTGTGGATCCACCATCCATCAACCTTGAGCGGTCACTCTCATACGATAGAAATTGAATGTTTTCCGATGAATTGGTTATACATTTTTCATAGCAAACACTTGATATATATAAGACTAAAAAGGAAGTAACTAATGACACCTTAGATAGGTGAGAACTAGCATGATTTAGGACTAATTAGTAAATACTATTATATTATTTTGACGTATAAAATGACAGTTGTTTGTAGCTGGTACTAATTTGGATGATCCTACAGATTTAGTGAAACATAAATGTAGTCATTTAATGACTACAGCTACAACATTCAAACCATTCCTAAACAGAATCTTTTCAAATCCCACCAGATATTTCATCAAATCAAAATTAAATCAAACCGGCCAAAATTCAACCAAATCGCCTGCTTCCGCCCGTCCAAATTTTCAAATTCCAGATCGGTTAAAACCCAATAAATCAATCCATCCCCTTGCTAAGCCCCGTTCACACTCCACACCCCATCCAACCCCCACCACCATGTCTCCCAAGAAGGACGCCGGCCTCTCGCCGCCGGTGGCGGCGCCGCCGCCGCTGTCGCTCGCCGGCGTGCCCGTGCTGACGGGGAGCCTACGCCCCGCGGAGTGCGCCGACCTGCTCGGCCTGGTCGCCGGCGTGAAGCGCCCGCTCGAGGACGTCGTGGCGGACTTCCTCGCCCGCATCCAGCCCGAGCGCCGCCTCCGCTTCGGCGCCGCCATAAACTTCGTCCTCAAGGTAACCCGCCCCTCCCTGGATTGGATTCCCCCCCTCGCTCCCGCCCGCCCGCGTCGTCTGCTTGATGCCTCCTGGTTCGAGGCGAGCGCCCGCTCGGCTTAGGCCCCCCCCCCCCTCCGCGTGGTGGTGGGGCGCTTAGGTTTTCGAGGGGTTCTTGGGGACGTGTTGGTAGGTGGGCTGGTTTGGAGCGCGGGTGGATTCAGGAATGGATAGATTCTGAATCAATCGCTTTTGTTGGTAGGGGAATTTTAAGGTTTTTGCTGGGTTCTAGTGGTGCGTGGATAGCGATGTTTAGCGGATAATTTCTGCTTGTAGTGTTGCTCTATAGTCTATGTGCGATCTCCTATTTCGAGAAAGATTGAGTTTTTGATTGGGGACTGGTTGTTTCCATTTCTTGACAACCAGCTAAGCTTTCTAATGGTGGGTTTTGTATTTTCAGTGGAACAGTAGATATGTTGGTTGCTTGATGAGGTTTTTAGTGTTGCACAGCTTGATTACCTGTCTATTTTATCTTTTGAGGTGCAGTTGCAAGCCCAATCGACTGCTGTCTTGCTAATTTTTGCGTTTTCCTTAGTCACGCGATAGGTTGCGGTCAAAATTGGTGACGGTCTATGTGTTGAAATGGATTTTGTTAGTGGGTAAATTTGTACAGCATGTGTTCTTCTGTTGCTCAGGCCACTGTTGTTACAGGGCAAATAATTGCTGCTAGCTGCATTGTTTTTTTTACTGTTTTAACTGTCTTGAGTCCATATGAGTTTTGTGTTCTGACTTTAGGCTTTGAAGCGATTAGCAGATTTGTTATGTTCTGTGTAGAAACTAATATTGTTATTTGATTTAACAAGAGCGTAGTGTTCTACATGTTTTAGCTGGGCATGAGTAAGGGGTCCAAGTTATCAGTGTGTTGTTTGATGAGATTTGCGTCGTTGAAATGAATTTGCAAACCATTATACTTGAGGTTTAAAATCAATGATCTCTTTCCCCCTTTATCTTTTTCCATTTCTTAAATTCTAAAAGAAATTCTTTACATGGGTGAGTCTTTCTGTACACTATCCACAATGGATGAAACCTCCTGGAATTATGCTAACATCTCATTCTTCCAACCTACCATACGAAATTCTTCCCTTTTTGCCCATATGCTCTGCCTCTTATGCCTTACGTTGCCCCTTCTACCCAACCTGTCAAATTGTTTTAGAATGTACTAGCTATTAGCTTTTCAAGGTTTTAGTCACTTGGAATAAATTAAGCAGTGAATAATATGATTAAAAAGTCACACAGTTACCACTTTTAGCTCATGGTAGAAATCAATGTTTCTTCTAGTGATCATAATTTTTGTGCCGCTGTTGTTTTAATGGAATATAATTGAATATGTGGATGGTTGCTTCCTTGACTGCTTATGGGCGTTGCTACTGTTCGTGCTACATTACTAACGCCCACAACATTGACATATTTGCTTCCTTTTTTTATTGTTGTTCAGTGTCAGAAGGACTCAACATCATCGTCTGTTTTCATTTCCCCTTTAGGGAATGGTACTAGTAGTTGTAGGGGGTCTGTCTTCAATGCATTTAGTTTTCACATCTTCTATTGGAGTTGACATGATATGTTATAGATGATTTGTTGGATTTGGTTGTTTCTGCACATCACTAGTTTTTTCCTGAGTGATGATAGCCGCGTAAATTGTTATGTTGATGGTGATATATATGATTTTTGTGTGATGTTATTATTGATATGATTTGAGAAAAACTTATTCACCTCCATATCAAAATCTAAGTCATTGTGGGATCTGTGTGGTTAATTATTTCTGACATTTCTCTCAGAAACATTTTGAAAGTCTGAGCACTGATATATTCAATTGTACATAGATGGAGTAACAAAAATAATTCCATTGGATCTATCTTGCAAAATACTTCTGTAATGTGTGATTATTATTTCACTTATACAAAGGTAGAGCAATCAATGGGTTGATTTGCAGGCCTGTTATCCTGTTTTGATCATTTTTCTTGAAATTATACCCTTCTTTTCTAAATTATATTTTCTTAATGCACAATCCATGGAAACTCTGCAAATCTGCACATTTTTTTCTCCCTCTGTAAGTAGATGGTAGTGAAATGCTTGGCTTAGACTTACATACTGCAATGTGCTGTCAAAAGGTTTAGATGTTTTTGTACTGTTTACATAGCTCTATGGATTCTTGATGGTAGACTCCCATCTTTCAAAAGGTTTTGATGTTTAGAGAATGATATACCGAAAGGAAAGAGTTTTTCTCCAATTATTCTTCTGTTAAGGTCCTTTTTGTCTATTCCTTGTAAATACAGGACGGTTTTTGGCAGCTTGTTTTTCATTTCATTTAATGTGCCTCCTGTTTCTGGGATTTCTTCTCTAGGTATAGGAGAATGAAAATAACACTTTGACTTTATACTACTTTGTTTTTTTCAGGACAAGATGATGCTTCGACCAGCTGAGCGTTTAGTTGCATTCACAATTCTTCATCAAGGTTATTCCTCACAGTTGGAAAATCCCTTTGTTCCTCTAATAATACATGTAAGTTGCAACCTTTTTTCTTTTTCTTTTTTTGGGGGCATAAATATTTTACAGGCTTCATTAATGTGTGCTGATAGTCTGAATTGGTCATGTTTATCCTTTTAATTTCATCGAATAAACTAATTTATTGTAAAAACATATTTGTCAAAAGGATAAATGTACCAGAAATTGTGATTTCTGTCTGCACTATTTTATTTTTGTTGTCAATTTCTCTCAAATAGTTCCACTTGCCTGTCCAATTTCTATGTTTGAGTTCCATGTCACAATTGAACCAGGGCACATTCCTTTCACTTCCAAGGTTTATCAACTACTATTAGGTGCATTGATCTTAGTGCCTCAAGAAAGTAATATTAGAAAAGGTGAAACTTCATGAAAACGCCTGGTTTAGTGCCATAATAACACAAAACACTGGGTTTTGTTTTCTTTTCACACAATACAATATGCACTATGCAGAACCTTGTGTGACAGTGTGGTTTTAATAATAGTGACATTGGGGAGATCTTGAGGGCCATCATGCCATTGTACTTTGCTGCTGAAGTGCTGAGATTGGTTTACGCTACCTATAGCTCTGTTGAGGTGTCTGCCTGAGCTCTAGTCTGGACAATACTGTTATATCCTATGTTCATCATTCTGTTATGACTTATAACACTTAGAGCCACATTGGGTCTCCGACATAGTTGGAAGTGGCCTCATTCCGTTGCGAAGTTCTGAGGCATGACCAAGCATAGGTGTTTGATGGAGTGAGCTGCAACCCTGTACAGAGGTGGTATATGCGGAAATTGGGAATAAGAGGCAAGGAGGTGAACCATGTGAAAGAAAAGATTTTTGGATAAAGATGAAATCTATTAGAAGATAATATATATTTTTGGAGCCTTGGAGGAGTGTTTTTCTGCTTTTTTAATACAGGCTTTTCTCAGAGCTTAGGTGGGCCAGTAGGATGGACGGTCAGTACCAATTCCTTTTAAATAGTAAATAGAATGTAGAATCCATCAGGTGAGATTCAATTTAAATTATGAAAGCACCAGGTCCTAATTTTCAAAGCTAAAAGATGGGATTAATTAGGCGCTTACTATGAGTATTTAATATATTTTCCCTGCATCTCACGCTTTTTGCTTCATGAGCACACTCAAAAAATTGGTTGGTGTTGATACATCATGGAAGCCATGCCAGGAGCAGAACATGGACTATGACGTAGACATTACATCAAATCCTGTAACCTACACATACATGTTAATTTCCACACATACATGTTAATTTCCACTGCTTATATGTCACTCTGCTTTTCTACTTGTTCTCCCAGCGTACATACAATTGTTAGTTTAAAGTTGCTTCCTATTTTCAGAAGTGTGTAACCTTGTGTTCTGACTTCCGAGTCCTTGATCACCATACTGTCTTATTTTTTTCGTTGGTTGTTTGATTGCTGTTGAAAGGTTTGTATTTTCACGCTTAGAAGATGGTTTGCAGTTAGTACATGACTACATGCATACCTTCCTCTCCATCTATCCTGCTACGAAATTTGTCATCTTATGTGATGTGGATGGTGGGTTCTTTGCAACTTTTGCACCAGCATGGTGATGCTGTTCCGTAGTGTCTCAAGTTTAGAGGGTCGACAGTCAACACAGTGTTACGCAAATTGATCAGCAATATTTTTGGCAATTAAAGAAATCGATCATCTTATTCCTGGCTGCCATCAGAATGATTGGGTTTTTGCCTCAGCATGAACCAATTAAGTGGTGTTGTTATTATTATTTATCACAGCAGCAGTATGATTCTATCCTTTTCAGAGTCTGTTTTTTTAAATAGTGCACTATTTCTCGGTAATGCTTTGTGACTTCCGCTACCTGTTTTTTTAAATTTTTTGACAGGCTGCTTGTGATGAAACCTCTGATAAACCAGAACAGTTGTTTCTCCAACTTCTGTTAAATTCAACTAATGGGGACAACGATAGGGAGGTATTTTATCGCTCTATGATTTCTTGTTTAACTATATGATTTATATAGGCAAAATTGGTTATATGATTTTGCCATTTATATATAAATTTCACATGCATGGAGGTTACTGAGCCCTGAGGTATGGAGTACCCAGTTTTTTTTCTGGTCTTATGCCTTCATGGAGCATGTTACGAGGTGGAATCAACAATTTGTAAAACAGGAATTGGTTGATGCATGATAAATGATAAATTGCTGTATATTAGCAAGTTTGAGTACCATGATCAGTTCTCCAGGGATCTAATACATTACGGTTCTTTGCAACCATTTCATCACAAATAGTAATTCTCACCATGTGATGCTAGGATTGAAACCCTATTAAAACAAAACTGTCCCTCCTATGATCATAATACTATCTTGTTTAGAAGTCTCATGGTATTCTTTTTAAGGTCATAGTTTTTCCTGTCACTTTACTTGTATTGATCAACAGACATTAACTCCACCTTTACTATGTATGTGAGCACATGCTCTGTTTGTATATTTGTTATGGAGATCATTTGGCATCGATATGATGATTATTTTGTGTTCAGATTCTGAAGCATTCTGCTGCAGATTACTTGGAGGAATCTGCTTATGCATCTCAGGTTAGATGATTGTTCTGTCATATAATTATGAAATTGACTGGACACTTTCTCTAGGATGTAGGATCTTATTTGTTTCGAGTGGTGTCTATTATGTAGGTCTTGCTCACCAGAGAGCAGCTTGAAAGACAATATACCTGCAATGAGGTGCAACCCCAGCCTAGCACTGGTAGTTTCAGAGAAGCTACTGTTAGAAGTGTTATTCCTGATCCAGATATTTCTCAAAGCTGCACTGATTCATCAGAGTACGTATACTCCAACTTTGTTCTTGGAATGTGATGATGGATATCCATAGGGGTGGTTCATTTTTCTCTCTTGGTCATTGTTAATTAAGTTTGCTCATTATTTCTATAGGATATCAATAACCAAATCAAATAGAGATAATTTGGTCACTTGTTTACTTCAACAAACATCACTTGATGGAATTGGTCCTCAGTGGATACGGCCTCCTCCTCCAAGACTTGAAATACTTGATGGAGAGGTAAGGTTGTTGGCTAAAAGTTTTTGTTTAGTAGTACCTTTATTTCTGAATCTAAGGTGTACTTCTTGATGAATGGGCAGTTGCAGTGGCTGAACCTAGACAACAACCACGAGCTATTGTGGGACAGTAGTATGTGTGCTGATACTAGTCGAGGTGCTGCGATCCGAGATTTAGTTGGAAAAGCTTGTAAAGGACCACTTTCACCTGCCCAACAGGAGGTTCTATTCTATTCTTTTTCTCAAATGAATATCTTGATATTGAGTTTTTAATTAAGCTGATGATTTAAATGATCAGTAGCATTATTCTGAAGGTAGATAATTTTCTGAATGAATTTTATCACCTTCCTCACCTCTTTTTTTGAAGTCATACCACTATTCTTTTCAAAATTCATTGTTAGGATTCCCTATTTTTGGCAAGTTTTCAATGTTTTTTGCACTGTGCATTGTTTATGCTGTTTCAGTTATATGTTTGCTCCCTCAGTTTTGCTAGATAGCTTATAGGCAATTGCATGTAAGATTATCAGTCCGAGCTATTTATTTTTGTTCAAGGGAGCCCTCATATGTTGTTTTAGGATCTCATAGGCTCAACCTCTGAAGTATCCTATTTTTTCCACCAAGTCCTGCTAGTGCTGCACTGAATCTATACTGGTTGATAGGAAGCATGGGTGTGTGCTCATGTTAGGCTCAACCTCATCGTTTGCCACTAGTTTGCCTCATTTTCTAAGCTAGGGTCTAAATGGTGATTTTCATGGTCCCCAAAAGGTTTTAGCATAACAATACGCTGATTTAACATATGCTGGAGTAGTGGAGGTTAGCGTTGGACCTCCAAAATTGCAATAGGCTGTGATTTGAAATGCTGTTCTAGATATGCATGCTTATGCATTAAATGGGACCGTAGGAGAGCATTGTGTGTGGCCTTGAAGCCTCAATTATTTGTAGCCTATGGGGCCACATGCGTATGCACACATGTGTGTTGTAACTGAACACCAACTGAATTTCACTGTGAACTTAAAACTATTATAGGCACATAGAAGCCCACCACCACATACGTACCTCACATCTGCATTACTTCGTTCAAATCTTCCTCATCATTAAGTAAGATGTGGAGATACTACAAAAAAAATGTGGATTGGGTGATGACTCCAATATAGGGCAATTTGTATGTTGGGATGCCATTATTGGAGGCATAAAAGGAACTTAGGTGAACATGTTTTGGCACAGGAGTATTTACCAGAGATTGAATTTACTTTGTTAATCTCATATCAATATATATTTTGTTATAGTTTAATATTTGATTGGTTACTTGAGTTGGAGTCGGTTTTGGTTTGAATCCATGTTGGAGAGAGCTAGGCTATTTAAACCTTTATTGATGATTGGCTTGGCAATCAGAAATAATACAATCTATTCTCTCATCTCTATTTTCTGATCCCTTATCCTGAGTTGGAGTTGGTGTGGTTGAGTCTATGTCAGAGAGAATTAGGCTATTGAAGCCTTTAGTGATGATCAGTTTGGCATTCTAATAATACAATCTATTCTCTCTTCTCTATTTTCTCTTTCCACTAACTTTGTTAGGGCATTTTGGTTGTGGTAACCGAACAACTTGCTAGTAGAGCTTCATAGAAACTTCAGGCATGGAAGATTACTTTAAGGACATGCTATCTTCGCAACTGAAATTTTTACCACAAGATTGAAAGTTTTCTTGGTGACATTGAGCAAGGAATTCAACAGGCTTCATGACAATTTCCACGTGATGCAAGCATCGGTTGTGGCCTAGGTGAAGGCCAAAGGAGTCTTGGGGGTGACTTGGTGTCAGCATTGGTAGGGCTGCTGAAGGCCGCACAAAAGTTGCTAGATGCCAGCATCTTTGTGCCCCTTTGCTTACAACGGCTTGATTCTAGGTAGATTGGATGGAGGACCATAGTCAATAGTCTAATGAAGTCAATTGATGAAGTTTGTGCCTCAATAAATTGGAAATTCCCATCTATGGTGGTGAGGATAAGCTCTAGTGGCTCAAGACCTACGGGCAATTGTCTCAAGGATGGTGCATGGCAGACATAGTCTAATACGCTTGCTACATCTCCTTGGTGGTTTTCTTTGAGGTATCTGGGGTCCCATTAGAGCACGACCATCACGCTCAAGAGCAAAGTCATGGGAAGGTTATTGGGTGGAGTTGCCAAGAAGAAAAGGACATTGCAACGATCTTTTGCTGCTCGAGTGCCTCGCTTGTGCGATTGGAGGGCAGATGTGTAAAGGGGATTGTGCGCGTCAAGGTAGCAAACGACGCCACACCGGCGTTGGTGATATCATGTGGGTCGGGGAGGGAAGAGCCGGGAGATGACATGGCGTGATTTGGATTCGGAACAACCTCTCATGAAAGGGGATGGTTGGAGCCAAGTATGACCCAATGGGTTAGGCCTCCTTTGCTTTCCTTTGTTTCAATGTTGACCCATTTATCCACCGGAGCCATATTTGTGGGTTGGGCCAATGTATCCAGTGGGTTGCTTTAGACCACAACCACCCTTAGCAATCTCTGTGGCGACCATGGGGGTGGATTGCTAGAGTCTACCTCACTATTAGGAGGCACATAGGACAGTTTGAATGTAGGAGCAATGGGCTAGGATACATAGCTCTAGGGCAGCGATTCAGCAATAAGTATAGGGTTGACGCTGCGATTTGCATGTTGGTAGAGAGCTCGGTGGCAATCCTCTTTAATATCAAGCCATCAGTACCACTTGGCGACCCCTTGAATATGCCATGCAATATAATGATTTATAAGTACTACCATAAAATGGAAATGTTATGTAAGAGTGGTAGGAGGGCTGCTTCACATCCAAATATAGCAATGAAATTATTATGAAACTATGTTGATAGTGAAGTTATGATGTATGGGTGCTATATGCTTGTAACAATATAGAAAACAAGTCACTCGTACTAGTCTAAATCGACATATGGAGCACTTTAACATTTGTCGTGCTACTTTTTTAGCACCAATCCTTGGTGGTTTTAGTATATGCTTTATAGTCCATGTGTATATGTAGTCAATTATGGGAAATACCTTAGTGCTCCATCATTCTTATTGTTGTCAAATGCTAATGTTTAGCATATATTCCATAACAGAAATCTATAGATCCGCCAATTAAGCCGTTCTCTCGGTACTCTGGCAAGACCTACTTCAGGCGAAGACGGAAAGGTGGTGAAAAGCCTGCCCAACCATAGGGCAATGGCCATCATGCTATGTGGAAATGTTCCATTCTGAATTTACGCAATGACTTGATACTATGTTCACAAATCTCGTACTCTATTTGGTAAAATTAGCAAAATTGTTTGGCTCTTAGCAATAGGAGACCTGGAAATTCTTTAGGGGACAAAAAGTTTGTTTACCAAATTGTTATATTCTCTCTTTGTTGTCTAGTCTTCTTAAGCCATGTTGGTAGAACAAAGGACATCCTCCATTGATGTCCATAACACTTGCTTTAATTGCGATTATGGTCACAACCATTGTTTGCCTTTTTGGATTCTTGTATGCATTGTTTGAGTTCGATGACTGCTTTTGAAGCAATATGTGCTACCTTTGTAACTTAGTCATGTTTTCATCATTCAATATTTAACTTTAGGTGTGCTTGGTTCGTAGGATGGGGGAGCTCAGTTTTTTTAGGCTGTTTGGTTCAAGGTTAGGTGTAGGGGTGGGTAATGTGCTAGCTCGGCTCATTACCTTAATGGGCCAACTTGACTCGTTAATCTTAAATGAGCTCAAAGCTTAGCTCGGCTCCGCTCGTGAGTAGGCTCTTTAAGCTCGTTAGGCTTGTTAACGAGCTCCATCTGATTTATATCACTTTGACAATTTAATAATTTACCAATTTATTGTGTAGGAACATTAAACACTAACTAAAAAAGAACTCGTCAAATACAAATAGTTTGGATGTTATTAACAAACTAAGCACTAGCTAAGAAGCAAACAAGTACATGAAGATGTGATGATCTTTTGTACTAGCGAGCTAAACGGGGCCTCTCGTGAGCTATGACCTTCAAGCCTTTTTTCCACCACTTGTTAGGTGGGACGGATCTTCTCCCTAGAGGGCAATATTATCTCTAGATGCGGACAAGCTAGTGCCTGAAAATCGAGTGGACCAACTCATCCCACCATGTGACACGGCTCATTGTTGAATAGTATAGGAGAAGAGGTATACTGCATAACGTGGAAACTTTGTATTGAGCCTCAGGGGTCAATTTATATAGGTTACATGGATTGGGCCCTTGATGGAGGTGGTCGTGGACGCATCCACCAGGCAGGGACGGCGCGGGCTAGTCATCGGCGCGGGGGCTCGTTGTGTAGATATGACAAGCGCATAGGTGGGAGGTAGTGAACGTGCAGAGAGGAGATGGAGGTGGTGGAAGACGGTGCCGATGGCGATCCAGGCACGTGAGACAGGCTACCCGGCGCGATATGGACGAAGCTGTTGCTGCTGCTGACTGACGTAGACTATTGACGACGAACGGTGGTCGCGCAACCACCCAGGAGTTTGAATCGTCCGGGCGTGCGATGAACAGCGAAGACACAATGATGAAAACAAAAAAGGTTGACCGACCTCAGGAGATCGCTACTCCCGGGGGCAACAACGGCGGAAGCGTGAGAGGCGGCTGGTCGCCCGCTCTTATACTATGTTGAATAGTATAGGAGAAGAGGTATACTGCATAACGTGGATACTTTGTATTGAGCCTTAGGGGTCGGTATATATAGGTTACATGGATTGGATCTTAAGTAACCTCAGAGAGATAGAGATGGAAACTAATCCTATCCTACCGTAAGAAACCGGATACAATACGATCCTATCCATATACTCTACACTCATTCCCAATTCCGACAATTGGGTCCACGTGTTAGATGCTTGATCCCATCATCCATGTATCTTGAACCCAACAAAAACTATGACGACCCTATCCCCTCAATCAAACAGTACACGGGACCATTCCACCCCATATTATACCTAAATCAAACGCGTGCTTGGATTATACCTTATGTGGTCCTTCATTTTCAGTACCCTAAACATAAAGCTCCGTTTAGTAAGGAATTGTTTAAAACTAATTTATTTATACATTTGGTTGTAATAGTTAATTGTTAGAAGCCACATCACTCTTTGGCATATACTCCATGTTACTAGATTTCTTGATGTAAAACATCACTACTTACTGGATTTCTCAACGTAGCACATCACTCTTTGGCAACCACTTCCACAACTTGGCAACCAAAAAAAAAAAATCCACAACTTGGGATTAAAAATTGATCAGTAATAAAGACAATAATAATTGGTTAATGGGACGACTACTACACTACTACCCTCAATTGTATTACATTCACCTCTTTAGGATTTTGGAATGCGGGATTGGCATAGGTTTTTTTTTTTAGGATTTAGTTTCTAAGGATTTTCGCCCCTATAAACCCCTTTAGTTGATAGGCGAGAGGTCCAACCTCTTGAAAACTTTCCTTTGTTTAGTTTTCTCTTGTAGTATTAACAGAACGCTTCTCTTTTCCTCTGTTTTCCATTCATGGAGGATTAGAGTAACTAATATGCCATTTCAGTTCCTACGTTTTTCCTATCCTATGTTCCAAAGGGTGTCTTGGTATGGTTTATTCTCATGCCTACATATCCTAACAAATTATACAAGTGTCATTGTAGACACTTTAAATTCAATGGCATATTGAAGTTAACATTGATAGTTTATAGCCAACTGATAAGATGCCATCCTAATCTTGATCCCATGGTTTTGAGGTACTATAGTGCCATGATTGATTATTCCTAGAATTATTGTTGTACTAGCACAATGAAATGATTCTTCTTAAGACCATGATCCTGATAATGAGATTCCCACCACATCTCAAAAGCCAAATGTCACATGATTCTCCATGAGGGAAGGATAGTTATTGTGTTTGGGTGGGGGCCGTGGTTTAGGAGTATAGGGAGAACGAGTCATGTGGCAATATAACTGAGTAAGGCTAGCTCAAATTTAAAATCATATGTTTATCGAAGCATAAAATTTAACATCAAATTAGATCAAGGTACCTATGAGTGTAGTTTTAGTACCATCAGGAGCCAGAAAGTCAAATAACTAAGGGAAATAATACAAATCCCACCATCACCATCCAACAAACACAACAGGAGGAATAATATTTTCATGTATTCTTCACCTTCACAATCATTTTGATGTGTTCAAACCCGTAGCATCTAGCCATTATGCCACCCGTATAAGTCCATTCCCCACATTCTTGTTAATTTATTGCAAATCACGATACATTGCACCCATGAGCATGAGGTATCCAGTGGGCACTTGGTATGGTCCTTTCCGCTTCTTGCTAATTGGTAGCCTCCCTCTTTCTTTAGTGCACAATGGTCATCGATGGTAGCAACTCTAGTGGGTCCCATGTGTTTTGTGGGATGTGTATATGTTTATGTGGTAGCTAACGTGTCATGGTTTGAAAAGATTAGTTTGTCGGAACTTTGTACAAATCTATATTTTCTGTGCAACATAATCTATGTCGATTGCGTGATAGAAGAAAAGAAGATCAATAAAGGGTGGAAAGGGAATGGATATATGCGATTTTCTTATCCACATCGTAGAATATTCAAAGTCAGTGCAGAAAATGGAATGCTTGTTTGGAAGAAGCACTTGGTTTTGAGCTCTTGGAAAATGGTAGTCTAACATGCCAATTTAATTTTGGATGGTTTGGTCAGAATTAAGTGTGACGATGTTCTACATCATACAATGAGAATAACCAAATTAGTTTTTACATATATATATTATATTTACAAGCTAACAAGCTATCGTACCGTGTAGCTAATAAGTTGTCTCTCGGCCCAATACCCATAACACTAACACAAGTTAATTGGAAAATATTGTGGCATGTTACCGACTTCGAATGGAAGTTCTATTGGCACCTCAAAGACTAAAATCGGACGCTAACTGCTCTAACTTTGCAATAACATTGTTATATCCCCGCTAACTTTGCAATAACGGAGCTGTTTTGGCCAATTAGGATGACATGTTGGCACTTTGTCAATCTTAAGTGCTCGAGATTAACCAAGTAGGAGAAAGTTAAGTTAGAAATATTGTTCCTTTTCTAGAGATCTGATACTTTATGTTATACTAGCGTAATTTTTAGAATCATGGGAATTGGGTTTCGAAGATGCAAAAAAGAAAATATTAATAATACGGAATTGCTAAATTTTTGTCGCAAGAAAAATGGGTAGATAACTTGCGAATTTTAGACCCTCGGATAGGCTTTAAGATTCGTGCTCGTGCTGGCAGAGGAAAAGAAAAATTTTGTGTGAACACAACGCTGCTGGGAGTTCGAACCCACGATCTGTTGGTCGAACAACAGGCACACAACCATTGAGATAGCCGAGCTTTTTATAACATATATACTTAAGTTACATACTCCATCCGTCCCATAATATAAGGGATTTGGGGTGGATGTGACACATCCTAGTACAATGTCCAGATTCATTGTACTAGGACGTGTCACATCCACCCCAAATCCCTTATATTATGGGACGGAGGGAGTATAAGTTACATTGGGGTTACACCCAAGTTACAATGTAAGTACAATGCAATTATACTATAGCTATATTTGAAAGTTTTTCATCCAAAAAACTATTGAATGTTGTATAGCTATTCCCTTAATAATAACTTCGTTGTGAAGGAAAAACTAACTTAACACAACAAGGAAAGCCTATCAGAAGAAAAGGAAAATGTGGCTGCTGCCTCTGGAAATATGTAAATATGCAAAAACTTACTCATGTGAACTTAAACATGTATTTATGGTAACAGTTCTAGCAGCCCAAATTAGTATTTTCGGGGCATGACATAATTATAGTGCTTTACGGTGGCCATGACCTGTGTTATGGTGGCCATGAGTGGTGTCTCAGGAAATATGTAATATGCAGAAAATTGCTCACGTGAACTTGGAACATATATTTATGGTAACAGTTCCAGCAGCCCAAATTAGTATTTTCTGGGCATGACGTAACTATAGTGCTTTACGGTGGCCATGACCTGTGCTATGGTGGCTATGAGTGGTTCCTTAGGAAATAAATGTAATATGTTGAAAATTACTCACATGAACTTTGAACATATATTTACGTTAACAGTTCTAGCAGCCCAAATTAGTATTTTCTGGGCATGACGTAACTATAGTGCTTTACAGTGACCATGACCTGTGCTATGCTATATAATGTGATCTTTTAATGCATCTCACATACCAAATCGTTGTATAACTATTTACAGCAAGTTCTGGTGGAATTGGCAAAGGACTGGAAGCTAGTTTATCATTGTGGGATGACACCACAGAAGCTCCCTGTATGTACTCTTCTGACAACATGTTGAATCCTTTCCATGATTGTCTTTATGGTCTAATAATTTCCTCGTTTCAGGACCTTGTGGAACATAATCCACTCGTTGCTGTTGAAGTCCTTTCAAAGTTAATCAACTCGCCTGACATGGATGCGTATGTAGATTAGCCTTGTCGTTTATTCTATTGTTTTCTTATTTAATTACTAATTTACTATGTTTCTCTACTCACAACGTCTTACTCACATGCCTTTTTCTTTGACAGTTACTTTGATATTCTTGTGCACATGGAAATGAGCCTACATTCAATGGAAGTTGTAAACAGGCTCACTACAGCAGTAGATCTACCACCAGGATTCATTCATGACTACATCTCAAACTGTATTCGATCATGTCAAAACATTAAGGTTTGTGAAAGTCTCTTTTCTTTACTAGACATTCAGAGGTGATCATCTTGGATGGTTTAGTGACATGACTCATATTATATGTTTATAACAAAGTCAAACCATAAAAAGAAATGCATTTTTTTTCTTTAAACACAAAAGTATTTGAGTGGGTTGGATACATTGGTCTTCTGATTTTCTATATGGTTAGCTGAATTGTTTTTCCAGCTTATCCCTAGTCGATGTACCTTTTACCAAATCAAGTTCTGGTTGGCTTATCTCCATCAAATCATTTGATAATGTGGATCCAGCAGCCATTCTTTGTGTTTTTTGTATTTGCAAACATCTTCTTATCAGGGGATTAGGAAACTGTTTTAGGAGAAAAACTGCCCTATGCCAATTCTATTCTTTGATGGGACCAGCGATAAACTGTATGAAAATGGAAATCACTTACAGAACTGAATCCAAAATTTTAGATAACCGGTTAACTTTATTACAATTTTACATCCAATCAAATATGTATTTTTTTTAATTTTTACACTCTTGATACCATCAGTTCTACCTCTTGATCGTGTGATTGACAATATTGTTTATTGTGTAGAAAATTCTGAGATTTTGTTTTTTTGTTTAACGTTCTTTACAGGATAAATACATGCAAAACAGGCTAGTAAGGCTAGTATGTGTTTTCCTACAGAGTCTCATTCGAAACAAGATAATAAATGGTGAGTGTACCATCATGTAATTTTTTTTTACCAAAATACCGTCATGTATTTGGTAGATCTGCGTGCAATTCTATTTACATTCTGTATTCTGTTTGGTTGGGCCTACATAGATTGTGATTCTTGAATACTTCTCCAGTCATACACAACTGTGATCTTGCATTTATATATTGATTGGATTAATCTTCAAAAATTTCCTTCATATTGTATTAACTCAACCAATTGCTGAAAACTTGAGTTCAGTAAGGTGTCTTATGGTGGTTGCCAGTTGCCAGACATAT
Organism: Oryza sativa Japonica Group; assembly: GCF_034140825.1. Classification (NCBI taxonomy): domain Eukaryota; kingdom Viridiplantae; phylum Streptophyta; class Magnoliopsida; order Poales; family Poaceae; genus Oryza; species Oryza sativa. The sequence goes on from NC_089045.1 coordinate 7,959,787, forward strand.
AAAATGGTTTAAGAAGAATTATGAATTTATATTTAGTCCTCACATTCCAGATATCGAATTTTCAGTTCTTTTCTTGTGACAAACTTTGCCAAGTACTACATGTTGGGTATAATCACTAGAACCTGGTCCAAAATCATTTTCCTGACAAGCTTGTATCTTGGCTTTTTGTTAACTCTCTGTTCTTCCTTTAAGAAAAAATGTCATGATTTTCCAAGACGTGATTATTGAACCATATCTAAGAAGTAGCATTTTTACTATGCCATCTAGGAATAGCAAAATGCTAATGCACCATTCCCACCAGTTTTCAGCAAAAGAGATGCTGATTTAATAAATTTTGCATTGAAGTACCCTAATTTTGTGCATAGATATAGACATCTTATGTTCGTTTTCCTAATTTAGAATGCTGATTTTGAAATACCAATTTTTCTCATTTATCATGGCTTGTGGAATGCACGAGGCCTGTCTTGATTAATAGTGTAACATTTATACATTGAAGTCCCTTTTACATTTTTGTTGACTGTTCTGTATTTTGCAGTGCAAGATCTCTTCATCGAGGTACAGGCGTTCTGCATTGCGTTTTCCCGAATAAGAGAAGCGGCTGGTTTGTTCAGGCTTTTAAAATCGTTAGAGTGAAGAAGGATGTATGGTTTAAACAAAAATTTTCCATGGTGTACATCCATAGTTTTTCATGTTGTACTTTACCGCTAGATCTTGATAGCTGTCGACTTCATAGAATATAGCTCTGTCATGTACTAGTTGTCATCATTGAACTTTACCCCTCATCTCAAAAAGAAAAAAATAACCCAAAAAAGATTTCAGGATCCGTTCGTTCTCTGCAGTACCATACTACCATCTGGTTTTTTAAGCATGAGTTGTTATGATCAATATTATGACAAATCTGCAGCATGATGGTTAAAAAAAAAGGGGCTTTCAAAAGTGAACTCAATCACCGTAGGGTCCTGTGTAATAGTTTCTCTGATTGTTTGAGCTACGGCTGATAAATAAGCGCATATCTTATGTCAAATGCAGTTCCTGGTAGATAGGTTCAACCTAAGATCTACTTGAAGATGATGGGCAGAACTTACTTAGCGAAGGCAGCAATTGTAGAGTATATAGCCTGTACCTGCTCTGTTCATATGAATATCAGCTGGAAGTCTTGCTGTTTGAGTTGTACTTATTGGAGTTCATATTTCAAGCAAAGCCGAATTCATCATCATTAGTGACAATAGTAGTATAGAGCTGTTGGCTTTGATGCAAATCCAAAATATCATGTACTATTGAGGATGTGTGTATCAAGATGGGAATAGTATTTCTCGAGACTGAAGTGGCAAGAAATACTCTGAACATGCCAAGGTTTGTGTTTTATGTGGACTATGGAGCAACAACACCAGATTAGCTGTTTTGTCCGGGTTTTGTCAGGCGAAACAGAAACACAAGACTAGTGAATAATCACCGTGTTTCCAAAGTTATACACTGACAACAGATTATTCCAATCAATTTCGGAAAACCAGGACATCTCAGGTACTGGGCTTGCGGAAATCATTTTCATGATCTCCAAAGCACATCCTTCGACAAGAACACCACCGAATCTGGCTCGGATGACCAGCGGAAGCTTGATGTAGGAGACATGAAAGAAGAGAACAAAATACATGCATTTACTTCGTCCATGAATACAAGTATTTATAGAAATTTTAACAAGTATATATAAATTGTGTTGAAATCATTTCGGTGCCTCTGGGAATTTATTATTTTTCAAAACAATTACGCCGAACGACACTATTTATTAATCATACTCAGCTAAAATTACTACTCCAAAAATACTTAGATTTGCGGATAAATATTAAGCGCTAGGAGGTTATTAATTTGGCACAGCTACAGATCCAAAGATTTTATTTAGCTGAGTATTCCTAACTCCACAAATTCATGAATCTAGACAATTATATTGATAACATTTAGATCAATTATTTTTCTTCAATTTTAAATGAAATATGAAATTTGAAACCACTACAAATTTACAGTATTTTTCTACAAATCCAGCGTCAAACCGAGCCGAGAAATGCTTTACATCTGTTATAGAGCGAGTGTTTACATGCACTGATGCACAAGACAAACCGTTCATCACAACGGTTTTTTTTTTTTGTTGTTGCATTGCACTCTGGTCGCCGCAGTTATCTCCCTTTGGGTCTCCCCTGCACATGGGAAGGAAACTCAAGTGCTGAGCAGGGAGGAGGCAGACGGTGAAGCCACATGAGCGAGATGCCGTCCGTTTCTGCGACATGCGTCGTGCAGCTCAGCCGGCGTGTGGGGTGGCAAACCGGGCAGCCGCCCATTCCTCCGTGTTCTTCTCAAACCATTCTCCTCTCACTCCCTTACCTGACTGACTCCTGCATGCAGCCGCCTCATCTGACATTGGTAGTAATAATAATAAATTTATAAACACTATGCAGAGTTAGATTCTTGTCGAAGTCTCCATCCAAGTAAACAATTAGTTGTTAATGAGAGCTAAGCAAGTCTTCATGAGCAGTTACTAGTTAATTAGCAGCAGTATAGTTTGTTGTGTGATGATACTTTTACTCGTGAGAGTAAACTATTGTATGGTCCACTCCACATTTTTATGTTGTTGTGTGAACCCTGATGTTCGATGTTCAGAAAATTAATACCCCACCTTGTTTAGATTAAGAAAGATGTGAGTAATGTAGTTTATTTTAATTGAAACCAGTAATATATTTGTGCGTTGTAATGGGTCGGACCTATATTTAGAGATTGGTTAGTGGATAGATTGAGGATAAAGTATTGGATCCTGCAATGGTTGTGCAAAGGAGGGGAACGGCCACCTCCTTCATGCTACGGAGAGGGGGCACTGAAGGAGAACGACTCGCTTGTAGAGAAGCTAGTAATATGTGCGTGCATTGCAATAGGTTTATACCACTAGTTAGGGACAGAGATGTGGATCTAGCATAAAAAGGAGATTTTTTTATCCAACCTTTTTTTTCTATAGCGATGTTTTTTTTGTTGCGAGCGCAGCAATAGTTATTTTTAGCGCACGCTGCGTGACAAGCGGATGCAAAGGAGGATGACTTTTAGAAGGGGAAATAAGATTGATCAAAATGCATCCTGTAATGATAACTGTCCAGTCTAACCATCTTGGTCCCACTGATCTTCCTAAGAAAATCCTAATTAATTGGTGAACCTTTTAAATTCGTGTGCTCTCATATATTTCCTTTCAATTCATTCTCACACACATGGTCAAGTTGAGCTGCAAAAAACCTCAGCCCAGTGTGACTGGTTGATGCTTTAGGAATCAAAAGCCTGGCTACATATGAAAAGAAAAAAAAATAAAATGGTCATCACAGAGCAAAATGCTCTATGTTCCCTGCAAAAGGCCAAAAGCAAGCATAACCGCCCACAGCCCACTAATACAAGTAGATCACATTGCATTGCCTCCTAATCTGTTGTATAAGTGAGGATGGAGAACCAGATCAAATATAAACTAATTGTTGTGTTATGCTTAGCATAGCTATATTTAAGATCTAGTTCAATGCATCATGTGCAAGTTGGCAGCATAAAAATAATGGCACTTTCAGTTCCAGAAAAAGATCAGCAAAGAATGGTATTGTACTTAATAACACAAGCTTAATTATCAGCTCTCTGTTAATTAATTATCTGTGAGGTTGGTTGTGTGTTGTACTGTGTACTATCCTTGCTATCTTTTCGTTTTTCTTTTTTGGTTTATTTGAGAATACTAGTCATGCTTGCTTGCTGTGTAGTTGGTTTCGCAAAGGGTAGGCAAAATACTTTATTATTTACGGTATTACCTTAGTTATTCGAAGAGTAGGCAAATAATGAGCAATCAAAAAGACCTCTATTTTTATAAGGCTTAGCATGCTAATAAAGCTTAGCGCATGAGCTTTTAAATTGAATTGTAACAATAAATTTCTACTGATACAAGTTAGTATTACCCCTTTATTAAGTATTTCTTGTTTAGCAGACATTAAAGTTGAGAGAGAAAAAATACATTTTCAGTCAGCACAACGATCAAATTATAAATTTTAAATTGCTTAGATTTTTCTCCCAAGCATCTCATTGACCGAAAATGTATGGATCTTTTTTTTTCATTGAAATCGGTGTCCTATAAATAATTATATTGTGGTACAAATTTTAAATCTAAAAAAATATTTTAGAAAAGAGTACTGATTTATCATGACTACGATCTTATGGATGCCTTATAGTGTTAGATCTCTTTACTTAAAAAAAGCCTAGTATTTAACGGATCCATTAAAACCGTTAGTGGTAGAGAGATTTGGCTCGAAAAATGAAACACCTACTAGTATAGAACTTTTTTTAAAAAAATTAGACATTTTAAAAATATAATTTTATTAACTGACCACCCAGGAAAATATTTTCAAAAATGAATCGTTTGGCCAAGCCATTGCAATTGGTGTGGCCCACGCCAACGGGGCAGCTCTTGCCACACCACGACCTTGGCGTGGCAGCTCTGTTTGGCCACGCCATTGCAATTGGTGTGGCCAAATGGTTCATTTTTGGAAATATTTTCCTGGGTGGTCCGTAAAATTATATTTTTAAAATGTATGAATTATAAAAAAATCACTAGTATATAGTATATATTAACCTTATTATTATTTGGACATACTGCCGTACACACACCACTCAATTTATGTTATCCTTAATTATTATTTGGACGGAGGGCATAAATACTCCAATATATGAGTCATTCATCAGCGATGATGTTGTTGATTGCTAGATCCAGATTGGTTCAATAATGCTGATTGTTTATTTCACAAAAAAAAAAGAAAAAGAAAAATGCTGATTGTAAGTAGTGTCCCACCATTGCCGATTGGACAGGCCCAATCATCAACATCGCTCCAGCGAGCAGAAATTAATTAAAAGAGTTGTCCATTAATACAAGAAAGGTTTTTGCCATGCTTCCCATAATTTCAGAAGGATACGTATGTGTTATGCACTTATGCTACCTTCTTGATATGGATGCAAAAATCAATACAGTTTCATATAGGTGGGGATCCCCCAGAGTACAATTATTTTGTATTAAGTGCGGATATTCTATGTTTTTTTTATCCCCAACAAAAAGAGGGAAGCATTTGAGTAGTTATTGGTTCTTGATCTAATGGTTGAAGAAAGTGATTTTAGGAGAGAAAAAAACCCAGTCACTTTAATAGATGCGCGAAATATTTTCTT